>NC_083615.1:7076474-7358974 GCF_963584025.1 Labrus mixtus
AAATAGACTCTATAAATGTTTCTCATGACTCCTTGTCAGTGTCCTGAACCTCAGGTTGGAAACCATTGTCGGTCCTCACAAGCACCAAGTGTGAAAGTGTGGAGAAACCCTAAGCGAGCTATAAAGCCCAAGTGCTCTTAAGCGTGTCGGTGAAAAAGTAAATTTAATCTAAAGGGACCGCTCTACTATGAGACATCATCCTGCCAGAAAATTGAGTTTTCTTTTGAAGTTGAGCAGAGATGCAAATGGCTGTGAACCGTCAGCTCTGAATATCTAAAAAGATAACCCTCATTAGGCTGAATACTGAGCTAAAACACCTTTTCATGTCACCTTAGTAAACAGCTTAATGTGTTCCGCTTTCATCTGCTGTTCCCCTGTGTCTGCGCTCAGCTTTGATCCACGCATGAGTGCCTGGGTATGATTGCACCTCAGCGCTGCAGGTTTGTCTCTTAATTTAGATTTTTGATGAGTCCTTCTTGAAAAGCCTCCTTCACATAATGGATGCAAGGCAGAGGTATCATTTAACCTTTGACACCTCTCAACAATCCCAAACACAATCATGTCCGTGTAAAAACGGAAAGGACTGCTGATAAATAAGTTTTACAATATCTTATTTGTGGGCTGGGGGGAGAAAAAAGCCAAAACAGGGAAAAGAAATCTGGGTTAGTGAAAGAAGGATGACCTTTAAAAACAAAAGATTAGACACTGTTAATGAACAACAGTTACATAAATCACTCAGTCAAAGGGAAACATGTCACTAAAAAAGATGAATCTCTAATACTTTGATTGTGACCTTTGACCTGAAGTTTTGGACATTTTATTTAAAGCCAGTGAGGTAACTGTGTTATCTAAAATAAACGCAAGATACGAGTGCCCTAATAAGAAGGACGAGTGCTCACACACACTTATACACACACATTGTGACCTCATGACCTCAGTGGCCACTACAACCCAAACTGCATTGCAAACTTCAACAAACCCAGGCTCTGTACATGCGAGCTCCAGGTATTGACAAAACCAATCCTACCCTATCACCTGGCCGTGAACGGTCCCCACACCTCAGGGCAGCAAGTGTTCTTCTTCTTTCTGACTGAAAAGTAGATCTCCTCCTACCTTTACTGATAAATTACAATAATACTTATTTTATCAAAATTAAAGTAATAAAACAAAAAAAAAAAACGAAACAGTTGGTCAATCAAACTGAAATGCTCTCACAAACATTACCTGTTTTAACCTGCAGAGGGCAGAGTAAGCTCAGAGATAAGCAGTTTGCCTGAGAGGAGAGAAACTACACTTGGGTACCATTTTCATTTTTCATTTTATTTATTTATTTAAAGGACAGTGCACCTTAATCAACATTTCTGTAAATGTGCCAGTGTTAGCCAGCAGGCTAATTTACAGGGTGGCTAAAAAATAAAAACACGTTAAAGAATACACACAGCAACAGATAACAACAGTGTAACATGATGCAAATATACTGGCTCCATTAAAACATATAACCATACAACCATTCATACAAACCACCGTGGGGTTAGACAGCACAGCTACAACAATACACAACAACAGACAAACATGCACTCAGATTAAATACTATAAAAGAAGTTTACATTTTTGATTGCTTAAAAGCCAGTCCTTAAGACGGTGGGTGAATGTATGGTGGGAGGTGCAATTTCTAATCTCCACTGGCAATTGGTTCCATAATTTTACTAGACACACCTACTTTTAACTTAAAATTAAATCTACCTGTATTAATTCACACCTCTTTTTAAAAAAAATCCTTTATTTACAACGATGTAAAGTTACAAAAAAATCACTAACAATTCAAACTAACCAAAAAGAATAATACTCAATCACAATGAGGTGAAATTATCATCATCTCCATTTTTCCCTGAGGGATAAGAGTGTCGATTTAAGGAGTGTTTTGTAAAAACACAACTCACTCAGAGGTGTAAAGCATCGTACCTTTAATGAAGTTATGACTTACTGCAAGCCAGTTGTATGAGCCTGCATTCATGTCAGACAGGGATATCAATACTTTAGCAGTTGAGTATGTAAATGCAAATTTTGTTGCATTGACATCAAGGTAACAAAAATGCTTTTTACAGATGCATCATTGATTCATCTCAGAACTCGAATGAAAATCAATAAATATGATACAGTTTTTCTAGATTATTTTCTCAACAGGACACGCAAAAAATGTAACGGTGATATCTTATTAGGAGGCCTGAACCCTGACAGTTACATCTCCTCTGTGTGAAGCATTGGTCAGTTCTTGGTTGAGTGATTCCTCCTGACCTCGGCGGGCCACAGCCGCGCCCTCTCTGTTCAAACTATCCATGTAGCTTGTTGACAGCAGCTCCTTCTGGGGCTGCCGGGGATCGGCCTGACGCTGACCTCCTGCCACTCTGCGAGAGGAGACGGAGGCGAGCGGTTTGCTCCTGGAGGAGAGGGTGAAGACGAGATGAGTAATGAGGAAAGGAGGAGAGTTTCTTGACAGCTTTTTGCCTTGCCTGATACACACATAGGCGCACATATATGGTCGAGTTAATCTGAGGTTGTTTTACTCTTTCAACACACTCATTTCCCCGTGTGAGTCAAAGGGCAAAGTAATCATTTATTAAATTACTACTTTCTGTTTACTTCCTGGTTCTTCTTATAATGCTATAATTAGTTGTCAGGAGAATAGCTGTCAGGTATAGAACGACAAAAATATTTTGACGGTTTGTAATTTAATTTGCAAGCTGATATAATGCAGTCTGAGCTGGCGTCCTGTCCACAGGTGTGTTGACACAGAGAGACATGTGTTATTATTATTTAGAGGAAAATGATAGGCTTCCTCAGTGCTCATAAATAGTCAATCTATCATCACACAGAAGCACAAAGAGGAGAGAAATTAGCCCAGAATTTGTGCTGCAGATCAAACAGAAATGGCAGAGAATCAATTAATGATTAATGTATTAATATGGCATCTGTTGGTGGCTGCGTTTTGAATATCAGCACGACTCCCCTCAGATGTTTAATCACCTGATACCATTGTGTTGGAACACAACAACAAGAGCTTTTGGAAGTGCTGTAGTGTCAGTGAGCTCAAATGTTTTGATCCACCTCCACGATGCTCATAAGATATTCAGTGCTCCAGTGGAGAAATGCGTGTCTGCGGGGGGGGGGGGGGGGGGGGCCCACACTGAGCTGTGCATGCAGATATCTGCTCCGTGTCTGGGGCTGCTGTGGGGATCCCACCCAAGGCAAGGCTCCATTCATGCTGCAGCATGGAGGATGTTATGGATATGGCCCTGACAGCACGCTCTAACCCCCGAGGCATGGAGAGGGACAGGAAACAGTTGGATCTTGGTCGACTGAAGTGGTGCCTGGGACTTTCCCACTCGCCTCAGGATCCTCCTCATCCAGCCCGCTCTGTGGTTGGAGCGTGTGTCTGCACCTCTTAACACCAGGGAGAGGAGAGAGGGGGGCATGTAGGCTTACTGTAGAAGTTGGAGAAAAGTTTTCAGAGGGGATTCATTGCCCCTTAACTGGGAGAACAGCATAAATTATTTGTGCTGGCAGATGTTCACAGACCCAAATATGCATGAATTTGTAGAGCTGGCACGCTTCCCTCAGCCAAACGTACTGGTTTTCACGATGCATGCAGGAGCGGTTGTTATTCTGGCTGTTTTACAGAGAGCATTAATCTGAGCTGTCAGCACCCGCAACCACTTTGGTGGAAATTATTTCACTCCTTAATAAGGGAGCCGGGGTGCTGTATTACATATGGCAGTCAGGGCAACATTCTTGGTGGGTCTGTCATCATGTAGCTGTTCTCCAACAGTGGGCCTTCTGTGTTTGGCCTGCGGCACACTCAATGTAACCCAGACATAAAAAGAATACACTAACTAGACATTAAATGAAACCATACCTCTCACTTTGCTTCTGGTGTTAAAGTTGAGAAGAACCTCCTGCCAGGAAGTAAGAGAAATCCAATATTATGAGCTTGTCACTAAATTTCTTTTCATTTGAAAACAGACTGACTGTATCTGTGTGTATCTTCTTTGAAAATCTTAGATGCCACTTTGTGAGATTCAGGATTAAAGTAAGTTACTGCTGAAAATCCTTGAAAATTCAAAAATAGGACTTGGTGTTGGATAAAAATAATGAACAACTTGTCCTTCACACTAGTAAAAAAAAAAACACAAACAGCCGACTGAGAAATAATCATAGAGTCAACATCTGGGTGTGTGAAAGCAGACATGAAGTTCTTACCATAACTTATCGGCCTCACATAAAGCAAACATGCTTAAGCTACATCAACACCTCTCAGATCAAATGTTCAACAAATATTCATCATTTCCAGAGTCACAAATGTAATTCTGGTGCCCGAATGTTGTAACACAATGTGTGTTTAATCTGTTTATGGCTTGAGTCTCTATGATGGAGTGTATTGGAAAAATGGTTCAGGGAATGACCTGTCTTAGTGTCCTCCGTGGTCAGACATGCTGGCGGTACTAAGCAGTGGTCATTATATCGGATCTAATAAGCAGCAATTTGTGATACACGTGCAGTCAGTGTTTGAGAAAGCTGTGACTATTTTTTCACCTTTTTGTCATAATTATGTCACACCACACAACATTAGACATTGTATAATCAAGCTATCATGAGTGCTCCTTTATGCAAATAACAGTAATAAAGGTAAAGTGAGCCATGCTGTAGCTGTCGTGCTGTAGCTTACTGTGGAGGGAGAAGTGACTTACAGCCTTTCCTGCAGGAGGGCTTTGGCAGACTGCCACTTAGTGTGGTCCCCCTGAGGGCTCTTACTCGTGAATCAGAGAAAATGGGAATTACACATATTTAAGAGGGTAAACGTCAGTAATCACAGCACTGGGAGGATGCTCAAGGACTCATCAAGCCTGCTGCTGCTTTTTTAGAGACACTTGTTTCAAGGAGCCACCTTGTTTAGCAGCTGACAGCACGACTGACGGCTGAAATGACATGTTTCGGGAAGACATCCACCTATGGGATTCACAATCCGCACACCTGTATTTACTCTGTGCTGTGTACTTTACTGATAACATAGTTTGACCTCCTGATCCATGAATCACACAGCAGCCAGGCCCGGGTTACAGCCTGTTGTCTGTCCATTGATATTTCCAGCATGTTTGTCCTGTATTGACTGCCTTGTGGTCCCTGACAGAGGCGGCGGGCTGCATAGTTTTGACTCGGAAAGGTTTGTTTGTTTGTCTGTCTGGTCAGCAGAGGTCACACAGCATGAGTGTTTGTTTGGCGGGTCAATTGAATCCACTAACAGAGGAGGAGGAGTGACAGGAGAGGCTTTCATTAAAACCCTTTCCTCTCTGTGCGTTGTTCTTCTAGGAGCAATCCAGACCACCGGGGCCCTTTACCCCGACTCTCAGATAAGATGTCTGGAGTCACTCCTTATGACTTAGTGATGTTGGTACTTGGACAGAAAACAACCCTCAAGGGAAAGTCAGGCAACCATAAATATTTAGGCACCAAAGAGCTTTATGGAGTTTGTTGTAAAAGGATTTATAGCAGCCTGGGAGGCGATGTATCAGTGTCAGAGGGCTCGAAGCAGCCATGTTTACAGCATCGCATGTGAATCCTCTTACAACTCTCAGCCAAGCCTGGGGAAGTGAACCAAATAAGCACTTCATCTCCAGGAATGCAAACACCACAACCTTTCCAAACAGGTTTCAGAAAACAGGTGTGAGTTGGCGTCAGCTCGATTCAGAAAGTGTAACTGCCTGCAGAGATGATTCACAAACAACAAGATTTGGTTGCCATATATGGGCCGATTTGGAAATGGATGTTCTGCTGACATACAGACTTGATGAAATGATTTGCTCAATAAAACTGAAACTAGAAAGCCAGCAAGCAAGTGTGTAACAGAAACATTGAAGGTTAGAAGTCAATTTCACCTGAGCTAAGCTAATAACAGTTCAGCCGTGTATGTTGAAGGAATACTTGTTTTGTGGAATAGAGGAGACGTTTATTCACTTTGTAGCTGAGAGTAAGCTAAGGAAAGGGATACCACTCAGAGCTTCCATCTATCTGAAAATCCTGAAGCTATAGCTAGCAGGGAGCACAAAGCTTCATGGAGCTCCAGAGGCCAGTAGGAATTGTGGAGTACCTGGAGCCGTATGTGTGTTTTTAGTAGTTCTGAGCTTAGTTTAGCATAAAGACTAAAAAGAAAGGTATAATTAGTTCATAATGCTTTGTGCACAGTAAAGAAAAATGCATCTAGTGTGCTGAAAGGGGTGGAAGGACTGGGGAGATCTTTGGACAAAGCAAGCCTTATGGTTTTACCCTTTTCCTGTTTTCATGCTAAGGTAGATTATGTGGGCCTCTTCTTTGATTGGCAGACATATCTTCTTACTTGCTTAACAAGTTGTGAACACAAACCTGGTTTTACTAAAGTTTGTAACCAAGCAAACAGTGACTCAAGACTTCCAACAGACTCAGAGCAACATTAGCCTCCATCTAGAGCCATGGCCCCTAACACATAGTTCATTTAAGTCTAATATTGAATCTCCGTTTGGCCTGGTTTCATCTCCTCCAGCTATTTAGGAAAATATCTGGTTGTAAGCTTGTAAATGCTTCAGATCTTGACAAGCTAGTTGCTAGCATTGTTGTCTGCAGTTTTTGGCTTGCCATGACGGTTTCAACTAGTTAATTAGAGGGCTGACACATGACACCTTGTGTGAACTGTAAACTGGATTGTGAAGCCAAACAAATGCGCTAAACCACCATATGGACCCTTAGACATGAGGTAGGAAGAGTTGAGTGATAATCCTCTGTTGTTTCATCACTGTAAGCAACCTCTGTAACATACATGTGGAAACATGATACTTTATTGTTACTGAAAATAATTAATTATATTTTAAGCCTTGGAGAGCTGTGGCTCAGCCATGACCGAGTTGATAAATTAATCAATTTACGACCATATGCTCCTATAATACCAGCTCATATAAACAGGTGTAAACAAAGATCATTCTGCACAGCTGATTAGTAATTATATCCTCAGTGGCAGTCTATTTTTGCACTGCAGCATCTGCACTCTAAAAAAAAAAATCACTTGTAGCATCAGACTGTGTGCAGCCTCCGCCACCAGGCTATTCCTTTAACTTTGCTCTCCTCATCAATGTTGCATGAGGCGTTATCTACATCCCTCTCATCTCTGCCTTCCACCCCAGGTTTTATCCACCCAGTCTCTTTCATCTCCATCCTCCAGAGCGGCCGGACATCTCGGTCAACCAGTCACACTGCCGCCGCCACAGTTGCCGCCACCGCCGCCGCCGCCACCACCACCTCTGTTTTCCTCTCTGAGCTGTCCTCCTCTCCTCCCCTCCTGCCCTACTTCTCCCCCCTGCGGGGTCACAGGGCTGCTTTGTCCCAGATTGCTGGAGGATCAGGATTCCTCATCATCCTGTTAACTGTACATTTATCTGACAAGACAGAGGAGCGAGAGCAACCCCCGGCATCATTAAGCTTTAATGGACAGACTAGAAATGAGGGGGAAGCCATAAAAGCAGGAGCCGAACCAGAGTCTCTCTTTAATGCCTCTGATCGCCCTGACAGGATTATTAATCAGGAACTAAAGGAATTTAAAACCTTTGCTCTTGGCTTCCTCACTTAGAGTCTTTAGCTTGCACCATTACATAGCAACCCAGGGTCACAAGGTCTGCAGCTAATTGGTTCTACAGGGTTTTGAATAACAATGAGCTGAGCCCAATTACTGAACTAGAGAGAGGCGGAGATGAGAGGAGAGGGAGGGGGGACCCAGTGGAACAGGCACACGGAGGATGGGAGGGGGGAGGAGGAGATCGGGGGGGGGAGGCTGTTTCAAGGCTGCTGTCTCTCTCCTCCTCAGAGTCGGGATATTAATGAGATCAGTAAATGAGTGCTGGCAGAGACGGGGATGTGCTTCCGGAGAAAGAAAAAAAAAACAGCCACCCTGCCCCTGCAGGACAGCAGCAGCAGCAGCTCCTCATTCACTATTCCATTTGACTCACAAGAAATATGTGCGCCTCATTCTTTTTGTCCCAGATTTACCCTTTTTTCTCTTTGTACCTCATGTTCATTTATTAGTGATGTATTTTCTTTTTTCTCCATCCACACGGGGGATCTGTTTCCATCGTCCTTTGATAGCCACACTGTATCACAGTCGGTCTTGTTGAGCTTTTAATGCTGTCTTCAGGGGTTTTGTGTTCAGCGATGGCTAATATAATTCGTCCCAGCAGTTTAAAGGCTGTTGTTCCGTACATTTTTTTTCTCACTCTGAGGCACACCCTCTGATTGTTTCATATTTTTGTGACCCCTGCTGCTTTGCTGGACATCAAGGCTTGTTTTTCATCCTCTTACTCATCCGTCATTACACGCTGCTGCTGCTGCTGCGCAGACAGTATCTGCACTGTGTCGTCTATTGTCCCCCTTGTCCTGGTTTTGCTGATGAAACTGCTTTGGATGGAGGCATTATCAGATTTAGAGGGCTAATTTGTTCCAGTGGCAAAAAGCTTTTCAAGCTGTTGAAGAGATCCTTTTTTCCCCCCTTGGTCATGCTCAGTAGTTTTTGTGCCCTTGAAACATTGCACACTGTAAGACTTTTAAATTGATCTCTACTTAAATAATCTCTCCAATTCATGAATTCCCTTCGAGCAATCCCCTCTTCTGAGCATTCATCACTTTCAATAAAAGCCCCCCCCCCCTCCCCCAGAGAAGCTGTCACTATGCCTCAACCTCCTCATTCTGCTCGTAACTGCTGTTCAAGGGCTGCAAATTGGAAATGTGATTTAAATATTGCTTGAAATGGATCGCTCATAAGAAGCTTCACCTGTAAGCCCTCCCCCCCATGCCAGACGCTGTCATGTGATGAAAGCCGGGGATGTTGGCTGATGACGACTGCACTTCCTGCACCTTGTTAATTGCTGCTAGCAGGAGGTTTAGCCCTGACCTTTCCAGATCACAAGGCAAACAAAATTCTCTGTAGGCTTGCTACTATACGCCCGCTTTTGTCACTTGTTCTTCATGGTTGGATTTCTCTGAGATGAGAAGGATTCTCTTTGTTTACATTTTAATCGGCTGTACAGCGGTGAAATACCAACGCTGGAATGAGAGGGAGATAAATGCCTTAACTCAAGACTGCAAATGAACTACAAATCCTTGAGCTGGATTGCTTTTCATTCTTCAATTATGCAAGCCCCCCCATCTGTTTTTCCCAACTCACCCGTTTCAGTGTGTATACAAAACCGAGAAGATTTACGCCAGAGAAGATTTATAATCTATTTAAAGTTTCAGAACAAGCATTAATAAGAGTCCATTTTGCCTGGGTGTTTTTTTTTTTATGGAATGCAAACATAAAGTAAGCAATGATGATCTCCTCAAAATGGTTTTGAATATTCATCTCTGCTGATTGATTTGCTTCATATAGATGTGTGTCTTGCAAATACACATTTAAAATTCCTCCTCAGCAGTGTTTGGTTGTGGATTATGCATTGACTCTCACAATACTTTTTTTTTTTTTTAAAAAGGATGCCGATGCCATTCATTGTGAACAATCCTCTGAGCCTGTAAATGTATTCTGAACTCTTGAATCTGCATATTTGCAGACTGTAACCGAGTTGCAGCTGTGGTCTCAGAAGAGTTTATCATTATTTCACATTTATTTTGTCTCCCTAATTACCTAATTAATTCTGTTGTTTTGATTGTGGTGTTTACCGTTTGCTTTGTGGAGGCGTAATCCTGTTCTATTTGTCTGTTTGAAGAAGGAGCAGCCTCACTGAATTATTCATGCTGCGCTCCAGCGACAGAACAGCCGTTTAAATGATGAAGGCATTCGTGAAATCCTCTCTCTCTCCCTCACACGCGCACTTTCTCTCTTTCTCTTTCTCAATCTCGCCTCTCTTTCCCTGCTAGAGCCTGAGGCGGTGGATGTGGGATGTAAGGCGGGGAGAGGATTTCACAAGGCTCACAAGCGCACCTTAAATGAGGCGATGGGAAAACATGTCCCTCTAATGTGTCTGACCAAAGCCTGGACTCAAAGCCATGTCTAATCTGACACCATAATGTGACCTTTCATCTCCACTTCTTAAAGGAAGCATTGCTCCACCCAGCACAGTTTACATGTCTGTGTCAGTTGAGGTGTGTGTGTGTGTGTGTGTGCCAAGGGCCCACCGAGCAGGAATGTGGACACTTGAGTCCACACAGCCCCCTCTGGAGTGCTGCTGATGTGTCAAAACGTTGTTCAGTGATTGGATATCGCTGTGTCATGTGGTGGCTGGGTGTCCACTTCACACCTTCAGCTGTGACTTTTCCAGGCTCGAGGATACTTGAGAGACCACAAGTCAGCAGAAGCCATGGATCTATTCAAAGATTACTGGCATCTGGTTTGACTTTCTTTTTTTTTTTTTTTGAAGAAATGCTGCGTCTTCAGCCTGAAGCAGTCTTAAGAAGAGAACTTCCTCAGAGAAACAGAGAGTGTCTGTTTGTAGTGTTTACTGCCAAACCCTTAAGGACTTCAGGCACTTTCATCAGCATTAAGTAATACGCGCATCCCCCATGTGTGCCTCAGCTTTAATGTCTTACTCTCTTATCACAATATGTTAAAAAAACAAAAAACAATATATGACACATCTGAGTCCCATGCATCACTTATCTGCATCTGACACAACTGATTATCAACACTACATGAAAACACACTACCATTATACACTCATTTTCACAAAGAGCATCCTACAGCAGCCGTCAGTTGTTCCTAGCTTCTTTCATGATTTCCCCTCAGGACGGCATTGTCCTTAAAATGCACAAATATCCACCAGTAGCTCTGCTTTTCCGGATGCCTGTTTCTTTTGATGATAACAGGCTTGATGGACGTTATCAGCCACCACGACTGCAGGCTCAGACAAAAGCCCTGAGCACGCAGTGTGTATGGTTGTATTTTAAATCTTTTTTTAATGTGGTGTTTTCTCTCTGTAGGCCTGTGGATTCTTGCATTCTATTTGATCTGCCCTAAACATACATCTTTAATCTTGGCTGCAGGCTGTGTGAGAGGGAGTGTGTCGCTGCCTCTCTGCGGAAGCTCCAGGCCTTTAGCTTTCAAGGCGCTGCAGTTCCTCGTGGGGGCCTGCAGAGGGCGGCATACTAAACACGGCATCATCACACCTGCACACCAACACTAACATCCACAGCTAGCTTTAATAAAAAATACATCTTCATTTACTCACCAGAGAAAAAATGAGAGAAAAACACAGAGCAGGCTGAGAATGAAAGTATCATGGGCCTACGGGTGTTCTACTGTTTGTACTGACACAGAGGACGAGTTATGCTAATTGAGAGTTCTTTGCATAATTAGGGGAAAAAAAACTTCATTATTATTAGTTGAGAATAGCCAGACAGAGGGTAATTCCAAGTTTCCCAGCAGGGTGCTGCCAGAGAAAGGAAGAGAGAAAGGACACACATTCAATGTTATGCCTGCTGTCTTTTGATGCAGAGACCATATTTCATCTAAGATACTTAGCCCGAGTACGCTTTAATGATGATGACTTTTCCCAATGTGATTCTTCAAAGTGTTTCAATGTATTGTCTTCATAGCCTACGTGTTTGCAGTGCTAAATTGAGTACTGAATATTGAGTTATCCACCTTACAGCTTTTTGTCTCCATTGTTTAATGAGCCATCTTCTTCTTTTTTTTTTTCTTTTTTCTTCAAGCTGCTACATCTTCGTTGTGGCTCCTGTGTGAGAGTGTTTGTGTGGAGAACAGGAAGTAAAGGTGTGATAGCACCAAGCGGCAACCTACAGTGTTGTAAAAATGAAGCCGGTACGGAAGTGCAAAAAAAAAAGACTGTGGTTCCCCCTCATGTTGAAGCTTGCAAGAAAACAAAACAGAGAATCCCCCATTAGAAATAAACATGTACGGCCTGGAACAAAAAAAGGGTCTTGCTCTTTAAATTGTGTTTTTACGGCCCATCTGTTCGCTAGATGACAGGCTAAAGGAGCTAGTTAAGTTTGTTTTAGAAACAGAGGTGTTTTTATTCAGCCCACTTTAACCCTGCCTCTTTGTCCCTATAAGCAGAGAAGTTAGTTGGAGTCAGCATTTCATCCAAGGTGACGGCCATGGTCGGCCTTCAGACTCTTCAGAAAGCAGTTGGTGACGTCAGTGAGACCTCGTCCATGTTCTTTACAGTCTATGGATAGCACTGAGAGATGACTGACTGAGCGGATGGGCCTGTGAGTAAGCAGCAGGCCGTGGTTATAACGGGCACACAGGGCAGTCACAACAGAGTGCTGAATCCATTAGCCCCTCAGCAGGGTTTCAGCAGGTCATTAAGGTTCAATAAGATCCTGTTAGACACTTTTACTCTCCACCCAAATCTGATGATGCTGCAGCCGGAGCAGTAAGTTGGCTTTCCCTCAGAGCTTGCTTTAAGACGATAGTTAATGCCACAGTAAGTATTCCTTTCAAAGGCTTTACAAGGCATAGGGGATTAAGAGACCACACCACCCTCTTTTCATCTGTGTCATGACTAGGGAAAAGGAAACACTCTAAATACACGCTGCTGCTGCTGCTGCTGCTGCTGTAACAGTAAGCTGTATGAAGAGGAGAGTGGAGAACATTGCACCTGCCCCAGTTGTTCTCCACTAACATGGCCGT
This sequence comes from Labrus mixtus, assembly GCF_963584025.1. Taxonomy (NCBI): domain Eukaryota; kingdom Metazoa; phylum Chordata; class Actinopteri; order Labriformes; family Labridae; genus Labrus; species Labrus mixtus. The sequence continues at coordinate 7,089,133 of NC_083615.1, forward strand.
CCTTGCAGCGGGTGCCTCACAAATGTAGCAATGATTCCCCTCGCTTCAAAGGTTCCCCCTGCATTTCTTTTTTTTTTTTCATCTTCTTGCTCCAGCCCACGGCCAGAACCACGGATTAATATTTCAAAACATGTTTCTTGCTTGCACCCCCCCCCTCTCTTCCCTTCTTGGCCCCCTCCAACCCCCCCCCCCCCCCGCTCAACATCATCTCTCACACACACAGCCCATTCCCTGTTCACCACTTATTTTCCTCTATACTCCCCCAGCCCTCCAACACCCACCCTCCACCCCCCCGCCCAAAACCTGCCTCTCTGCCTGCTAGCTTGCTGAAATGTGTGATATTTTCCATATCTCCTGTTTTGCTGCTCCACTGCTCCCTTCATTCCAATCACCAGCACGGTATGTTTTATGGATTAATAAGAAATGATCCTGGAAAGTCCAGTCAGGCAGCTGAGGAGCCAAAAGCAGAAGGATGAAGCGATGAAACGGAGAGGGGGGAGGAGAGGGGAAAGGGTGCCGTCTGCAGTCGAATTTTAATGAGTACCGAGGGGAATATCCTATTTTTTTTCTTGGGGTATCCTTCTGGTGCATTGCTCTAAATCACTGTCACACAAACAAGGTATTTCCCATCATGCCTCTGGTTTGGCTTGGTAACTGTGTCATCCTATGGCACAGGCGCCGTAGCGGCACACCTGCTCTGCTTTCCTAATTGAACAGATGATCTGCCAATTTGTCATGTTTATCTTCAGAGGCGTTCTGGCTTCAGTGCCCTGCTCTGCTCAGCCCCCTCAGAACACAGTGCAGATGTTAGCAGAGCTTTTTTTTTTTTTTATGACAGATCTTGTAGTCATTACTGAATAATTCATCAGCGCATTCATGTCTTTAGATAGCATCTCCAGCATCTTGCTCTCCTTTTTTTTTGGCTCCCTCTCTCTCCTCCCTTCTCCGGCTCCTCACAGGGGAAAACTTTATTATTCTCTCCACTGACAGCAAAGGATACGGATAAAAGATAATTGCCTGGCTTGACTCAGCCATTGATATGAAAATAGGGCTGAAATTATTCGCTGTGGTTTAAAGGTTAGTTGAAGGTTACTATTCAGGGAAAGGGGTGGAGGAGAAGAGGCTCTGTGTACAGGCTGGTGGCAGGCCTGACAAGACGTTTCTGAAAGGCTAATATGCCGCGCATGCTGCAAAGGCCATGCAATGAATAAACTGAAAGGCTCTCCTGAGATCTTAACAATTCAGAAGTCAATTATTTAGCAGCAAATCCCAGCTCACTCTGTGCATAACATCCTATGCTCAAAATAAGAATGTGAGCTTGATTTTCAGCACACCCCAGTGTATTTATATTCAGATTATTGTCCGTGCTTTCATTCAGCCTTTCATGCATGCTGGAATGTAATAGAACACTGTAATGAAGAGGGAGAGGGCTCTCTCTAGTTTAATGTATTCAATTCATTGCATGCTTATAGACCTGTTATGGTTCGGATGGACTTTGAACGCGGGCTTAATAAATCACCTCTGCCAGCAGCCGCTCTGATGTTTCTGCTCCAGAGACGCTCTGATGTCTACGGTCGGCCCGTCACTACTTACGCCAGTCAGTATTACCATAGTAACGGGGGAAGTATGCAGGTAGTGCGCTGGAAGCTGGAGGAAGTCATGTTGTGCTGTTTGATAGCAGCCATACAGCAGCACACCACCCTCTCGCAGTCTGTCAGTCCGCTAACCAATGTTCCTCTGCACCTGCTGAAGGACGAATGAGAAAGCAGACGATTCAATCACATTCACAATTTAAGTGATTTTCCCCAAAGATTTACTGCCTATTTTGTTCCCCGGTGCTGCTGAAATACTTAGTTGAATAAGACACATAAGATATGATGGGTTTAATCTCATGCAAACCCACTACGGCAAAATTTATCCAATAACCCCCTCAAATGTTCCACTTATTCTTTATTTTGTGTAAATACTTCTTAAACAGATTTCCTATTTTTTTAGATCTATTTATTGAGAACAGGAGTGCTGTATGCCAATAACTAGCTTACTATGTCAAAATCCCGTTTTAGACATTAAAACCCTTTTTCGATTAATTTTGAGATTTGGCGATACTTCAATGTGATCACATCTGAGACGAGTGAGAAGAGAGGCAGGAATGATCACACTCCTCCTGGGAGAGCGCCACAGTTCACACCTTCCCTTCACCTGTTTCCTCGCTCTCTCATTTGTTGAATTCTTTTTCTGTCCATCGAGGTTCGCCGTCTTCATCTGAAGACGCAGGTGTGATCATTCACCCGTTTGTTGTTAGTCAAAACCACCTCTTCTGCTCCCAAAATAGACAATTATTCAAATTCCCATCTTCCGAGAGCCTGTCATTTTTTGCTTCACGTTTCACAGGCATTCACATTTGTCAAAGCCATTCAGCCGCACTGATCATTTTTAATAGAAATGCTCGAGTGTGCATTCAGAAAGCGTTCTTTTGCTTTGATAACAGGAGACCCAGAATTTCAGGAATGTGGCGTCTCTTTCCTCTGTTGGTTTTCATCTATCATTGATCTGCACACTCTCTGATGCTCCTTTTTTTTAGAAGAGTCTGACATATTCTGGCATCAGGTTTCTATTCCTGCACTTAACCGATCGAACCCAATCGAATTAAAAGCAGAAAACTGCAGCACATTTATTTGGACAGTGGTGCGTAAGGATTCCGAGGTGTTGAGGTCTCACAAAGTGTTTCCAGTCGGTCATTCAGGGGCAGAGTCAGGCCTCGAGCTCTGATGATAGACATCATGATGTCAATATCTGTCCGCTCTTCTGTTTCAGGCTTGTAGTGAAGATCACTGACACAGAGTCTCCTCCCTGCTTCCTTCAGTCCTCTCCTGCATGCTGCAAAGAAATTGGATCCTGCCCTTAGAGATAAGCACTTCAGGATGAAGTTTTTCTGAGGCACAAACTGCTGCTGTGATTACAGACAGATCGATACTTGTGGTGTTCCCAGCCAGCTCACCCTGCTGGCACAGGAAATGATGCGATCCATGTGGCTCTGACATTGACAGGCCCCTGAGAGGCGACAGCTTCACTTACTAGAAAAATGCTCTCCATTAGCACGGCCGGATAGCTCTGCCCTGTCATTGTTATGCTAGCGAGGCAGTGACATTTGTGCTATTTGGATGGCAAATGCCTCTCCAATCATCTGCTCACAGCACAATTTGAATTTTCATCTACTTTGATGGACAGCTCCCCGGAAGAATTATCATTAAGAAAATGAAATCTTTCCTGACCCTAAATGCCATGACTGCAGCCACTCCCTGATGGCGTCCCTCAGGGCGAGGGACAAAAGCTGTATAGACGTCTGCACAGCAGCTCCCTCTGGGCTGCTGCCCTTTAGCTGTGCTGCTGCGGCTCAGAGGTTAAAGCTCATGACTTTTCTCACAGTTGAAGAGAGGCCTGGTGATAGGCCACGTCCTTTCTCAGACCTCAAAAACACTCTGCACAGGAAGTGGCGCTTGTATCTATGTCGGAGGCCAGCAACACTTTAAGGCACGTGTTTTTTATTAGAGCTGAGGCAGCGTCTCTTAAACCCAAGCACTTGTATTGACCCACCTCCCATCTCTCTCCCCTCTCTCTCCCTCTCATCCCCCACTGTTTCCTTGTTTGAAACAATATAGCCTGCCTGTTGTTATTGATTCTAGAAGATTGGGCCCCGGTAAGTGCTCCTTTGAGCCTGGTGTTATATTAAGCAATTGTTCCAACAGAAGATGACAGGGCTGGGAAGGTTTGGGCTGCCTCTAACAGGCCTGGTATTACCCGCTTGTTAATTGATTGGGCAGCAGAGGGAGGGAGGAATCTGTTTTAATAAAACAACATGGCTAAGCAGCTGATAAAAAAAGGACAAAAACAGAACATTCACTTGGTAAAAATAAGTAAAAGGCAAAATTAGAGACATTTTAATTCAGCTATGTACAAGACATACAGAGGATTGAAAATTGATAAAATAGCAGACACACTACACAATAAGAGTTTAAGAAATATTACAGTTTGTCAGTAGACAGATGTAGTCACAATCAAAGGCAAAGTAGCAGGACTCATGCTCAGATTATACTGCAGCTTCTGAAAGAAAAGGTGTTTTTTGTTGAGTTAGTTTCAGGCCTTTTTCGGTAGTAGGGGAGATGGGTTAGAGAAATTTCAGTAACTTGACAGCCTGGGGAATGATGCTATTTTGTTGTCTGGTGGTGCAGACTCGGAGGCTCTGGTGTATCTTCCCAGGTAGCAGGAGGCTGCTTTAACCGTAAAAGCAAGTGATAGCAACAATCAGAACTGATTCATCGTGTGAACAATGCAAATCGGAAAGTCTATAAGTCATGCTATTTGGATAAATCAAAAGATACTCTGAGTATTTTTTTTGCGTAAGGAAAGCCTCACTTCATCCAGTCGACCCTGTGGAGTGTATTTAAGCTGCACAGTCAGTATCCAGACAGAGCACTACGAGGGTACTATTGCATGCAAGGCTGTTTTATGGAAGCCACCCGAAGTAAGCGCTTCATTCATCCTGTCTGTGCCCTGGCCTCTATTTCCTCCTCTGTCACACGCATGATTAAGACCAGCTTGAAGTATTTATCACAAGGCCGGAACATGAAGAGTGGGGTACTTCTGGAGTTCAAGCAAAAGGAAACCAGAGCTCACACCTTGCTATGTGTTTTTATTACATCAAAACATCTCTCGCTTACAAAACATAAAAATGAAAGGCCCGCCTTAGTTACTTGTAAGACTTTAAAAGGATTCAGCTCCATGGTTGTGCAGGTGATGACGTCATTTTAACAGTCACGGTGCATTGTGCATCTTATTCTATTAGCATTGAGTGGTCATCCGTTGTTTTTCACCAAATGTCAATGTGTATATGTGCGTGTTTCTATTTTGGTCAAGTGAATCCCATTGGACTGCATTTTCATTAACAGCATGTTCTGCTGTGGTTGCATTTCAGTGGAGAGCTAATTTGCTAATGGCATGACCCTTATTAGAAAGCAATTATTATTTATTACCAGTGGGTGAGCTGATTTAGTCCTTAAAGCTCACTGTTTTGTCCGTCAGTGTGTGTGTGTGTGTGTGTGTGTGTGTGTGTGTGTGTGTGTGTGTGTGTGTGTGTCTGCTCTGTGTGTCTCTGTGTGTGTGTGTCTGTGTGTGTCTGCTCTGTGTGTCTCTGTGTGTCTCTGTGTGTGTGTGTCTGTGTGTCCAATGCCGCCTTTCTCAGAGATGATTGCCAGCCTCACACCACCGCCCTCACCTCCTGCTGGCCCTCTGCCAAGTGGCGACATTGTCATTATCAGCGTGCCAGAGGGCCGGGTAAATGTCATTATTGTAGCTGGTGGATTCCTCGGGGGAATCAGCAGCTACCCGATTAATTTCTCTAACAGCCTGGGAAATATTTGTTGCCTCACCAGCCCGGTTCATGGCAAACATCTATCGCTGCAATGCAATTAACAGCATAGATCATTTACATAGTCACAGAGCTAATTTTCATAATGTTCCCTTTATTATCAGAGGAAGAAATTAACCCAGGAATTTATTTACACACCCACTGCAAATGGTAACAGTGTGCTAATTGGCTGTTAGATGATTAATAAGCTTATAGCACATGCTAATGAATGGTGCACTCACTGTTTCAGAGGTGCTCCAGCACTGCGCTTGTGTTTTGGCAGCTTAATTAGACAGATAATTATGTACTTGTTGCTCTCGCTTGCAAGCAAATACCATCAAACATTAGAAAAGATTAAACTGGCTCACATTGCTCTGAGCCTGTTGGTTCTCTATATTCTGTGGTGTTGTTAATAGCCGCGTTACACCAACACTGTGAATTGTTTGAACCCAATTGTGACATTAAAGTAACAGAGTGTTCTCTTATGGGCCAGTATTAGGAAACAGATAAAGCAGCATGCATAACCAACAGCAAATCATGAAGAAATAAGAGTAGAAGCATTAAAGGAATGGGTGTATTCTGATTTGTGCTATTTATTTCAAGTAAAAATGTTAAAAACACATAGACAAAAACGTTTGTGCAATTTCCAGTTGGCACTTGAAAGACCATCAAAAGACATCCAACACTAATCCCTAACACTCCTTTATTGTTTCACTTTGGTAATCCAGTGATCATTTAATATTCTTAAAAAAAAAAAAAAAAACTCCCACACTTTAAGTTCTGTCTCAGCTCTTTAGAGAGAATTATACAGCAAAAACCAAACGCTTTCTGATGACTGGGCTGAGATCATCTCCGGAGACTTATTTCACTGGTTTTTTATGTTGTGTAACCATGTCGAACATGTTGTTGGCATCAGTTGCAGGGGGGGGAGGGGGGGGGGGGCAACAAAGGCAACAAAATGCATTTTTCTCCTGTTTCAAGTTGTATTTTCTCAAAACATAAAAAGCAGCACTTTGTTGATAATTACTGCAGTTTGCAACTTTCCTTACATAAGACCTAATTTGGAGCAGCTCAGTCTTTGCATGAAATTCACTCTGTGGTTTTGTTTTTCCGTCTTATCTGTACAGACTAAAAAGTCAGTGATAGTATGTGGTGGTGAATCCTCTGGGGAAAGCTGGCTTTGAATATCTGATGTAAATCTGCTTTTTTTTTAATCACGGACAAGGCTCAGAGTCCTCATTGATCTGGTGTTACAGTCATAGATTAAAGAAGAACTCTCCCTAAACAATTCCCTGATTAAAGCTGTTTATACGCTCTGCTCATGACCAAGTGAGATCCATACACAGGCATGGAAGAAAGCCCCCCGTAGGATGAGCGGAGCTGTGATACACACTCTCTTTAATGTGGCTCCCACTGGCTATTGTGAACACCAAGACTCTGGATCTATTTCAACTCATTAGCCGCGAAACTTGGCCTGAAATAACATGTCACGCTCAGGAATCCAATCCACAAAAAGAAGAAGGGATAAGAAGAAAGCAAAGAAAGATTTTTCAGGAATTAACTGTTTGTCTTCTTTTGGATTTTAACATATCACAAATTTTTCCAAATGTTCAACAGATGATAGAGGATTTTGTGCATATATTTAGCCTCTCTTTCACATGTAAGCTACATAAAACGAAGTTCCTAACATACTGGGTTAATTTGTGATATCTTTTCCTGCGTCTAATTTAAAATTCAATTATAACGCACATGGTTTCTGCTTCCTGAGATATATTACCGTCTGACCTTTTACTCTGAGGTTTGCCAGAATCCAAATCTTGAATGCTGATAGAAGGAACTTAAATACTGCCTCCTCCATTCTGCAGAGACAGATAAATACCTAAACTGCAAGCCAATGGTATTTCAATGGGCTCTTGGCCTTCTGTCAAACCTCCATTTGTAAGTTTAAACGATTGCTGAATTTCATCTTAATTACAACAAAGACGAGCCAAGCCCAGAGTTCATTCTCATCTTTGCCAATTATGGATGAGGCTGGCAACGCCGCGGCTTCTACCTCTCATTTCTCAAAGCCATTTTCGTCCCTGCAGAGGAGACGATTGGTACGTGCCCGGCGTCCCTTCGCTGTGCTCAAAATGAAGCAGAAGAGATTACTCTGTGTGCATGAAGATGGTTTCACCTAATATCAACTTGGGGACAGCTCTGTGCATACTAATCATACAAATATGTTATTTCCTACCAACCAGCGCTCACCTTCATGAGTGTTTAAAATGAAACTTAGTTTTTTTGAAGTGATTGATATTCCAGAGAAGTTCAATATAGACTTCTGAGACTAATAACTGTGACAAAACCAGACTCAATGGCTTCTCTATCACAGGTCTGTAAGAATTTTGCAACTATTGAGTATATTGATTAAAGAAATGAACGAATGCTTGCATTCAATGCATCTGACAACTACTGTTGAATTCATGTTTCGCCATATCAGATTAAATTTGCTTTCTTCATGCATGTGCTAAAGATAATCTGTTCCAGCGCTCAGAGTTGTGATTATCCTGGTGGCAAGGACAGAAAGATAGAGAGGCTACAGCAGCCCCAAGTAATTAAATTAGCCCTGAATGGCTAATTGGATCAATTTGGGAGGCAGACACTGTCAAGGATAAGAGTAATCATCTATGCAGCAGCAATCTTTTATTGCTCAGACACATCTTGTAGAAAGACAAGGTGTGATCCCGAAGGTTAATGTAATTACTGTCCAATTCTCTCACTCACTGTGCACAATAATGCTAATTAATCTAAGATTGCTGGACTATAATGGAGCGAGACAAGCCCAGGTAATGCTGATTATAGTATTTAGGACATGGCTGAGTGTTCTGTGTTATTTCCTCACCTCAGGCAGTGGTGATGATGCTGCAATTAGCCCACTCTCTCCTTGCACTTTTTACAAGACTATAGGCTTCAAAGCATTCAAACACTGCAAAGTAAGTATATTTGTTCCTGTCTGCATGTGCATTTTAGTATGATTGCTTTTACTGCCAATAAAGCAGTGATTTACATTTCATCCAAGGCTAGCTCTCCGGGCTCAGCGAGGTGTAAAGTAATGTAATGAGAGAGAGACTTGGATTATGAGCAGAGCATTCATATTCATTAGCAGCAGGCATTAACATATGATGCCCGTGACGGATCTCTGATGCATGTTTTATGAATGCAGTTAATGGCATGCTGACAGCACGGCGGGTCATAAAGGACCAGAGCAATCCACCAAATGAAAGCCACAGAGTAGTGGGACGATTATTGATTCTCCCTTGTGTCCTATTGATCTCTGACGTTTTCATCTGGCACAGAGCTGCTAATCTGCTGTGTATCTGAGAGACACCCACAGTGCAGCCCATTGACTCTGCTATCAATAGCCACAAAGCTGGCTATCATTAAATCCTCATCACTTTGTTTCCCCCGGCCAGCCGCCACAGACGACTGAGCACTCTGCATGACCTCTGAATAACCACTGTCCAGCGGCTTGATTATGGCCCTGGCTCCTAGTGTGTGACATTTACTGCTGCTTTTTTGATATGCCGTGTGTAACAGCTCTGCTGTACACACAGCTGATATTGACCACTGCTGCAGCGTGTGTGGCTGGACATGGTTATAAACTATCGAATGAGCAGATATAGTAGGTCAACGGAAAGTACACTCACACTTTGTCAGCAAACATGGGCTGAATCTTTCGATTTGTCATCAGGGCAAATGTCAGGAAAAAAAAAAAGAAGCTTTTTAAAAAAAAACAGCATACGCCTACACCGTACAGGAATTGTGTAGATTTAAAGGGGCTTCACATATTACAGATAAAGATAGTCAGTCTGTTAGAACAGTATAATGTCCTCTGTTGAGGATGGAGCTCTCCAGTATGCAAACATAACTATAATGTGACATAATGTCTCTGAACATTATTGTTCTTTGTTTTATGTTTAAGGTGAATGGTGTTGATTGTTATCTTTTTAAGGCTGCAGAATGGGTGAAGAGCCCAAGACACATTTCTTAATAAACAGATGAAGTTAATCTTGAATCATGATTCAAAGCCATGGTAGCTTACCAGCCAAGGAGTGTTGCTGTCAAGTTGCATTTTGGGAAATATAGGATCTTGCGCTTTGGGAACTTTTCTTCCACCTGGTGGAATAATAAGTGAGGGCATCTGCACCTTTGCTGCTTTTCTTTTGACCATTACTTTTTTGTTTCAAGCACCCCTTACTTAATGAAAGAGACAAACTTAGTAACCCTTTAACTTTAAGAAAAATTGTTAACTTACACAGAGAGGAAATGTGAATCGTTGTTGCTGAATTATACTATAGTGTAATAAGCATAAATATGTGAGCGAGAATGACGTTTTCTTCATGCTTGTTTCCAGACTGAAGTTACCAGGCTGTTGGTGGTTCCTCAAAGAAAAGAGGAGGGACACTGATGAGAAACATATTTCACTGCTGACAGTGCAGGAGGACGAGCCTCCTTCCCCCAGAGAGCGGGGCAGCTGGAGACAAGGACGGGTGATGTGGGGATCGATGGTGCTTAAGGTGTGTGGGGGCGGGGGGGGGGGGGGGGGGGGGGGGACAAGAACAGGTGCAGGGGAGCGATGTGCAATGGTCCATTAGAGACGGAGGCTCCCTGCTGAGAGCAGACAGCATGATAAACAGCTTCAGCTCTGATAATAGTCTGGCTGATCAATAGCCTGTCCGCCCTCTATGCCTAAGGGACAAGCAGGGGCAGCAACCACGATAGCTGACCCCCAGGCGTGTGTGTGTCTGCGCACGTGTGTGTGTGTGTGTGTGTGTGTGTGTGTGTGTGTGTGTGTGTGTGTGTGTGTGTGTGTGTGTGTGTGTGTGTGTGTGTGTGTGTGTGAGGTCGAGGGAGGGCAGGGGAGGGAGGATCAGGAGAAAACTATCACTGAATCAGATGGAGCATCACATCGACCTCCTGACCTTTCTGCCTAGGCTTATCTTCAAGCTGTAATAGAATCAACCAAGCATATCCAATTAGTATCTGCATGTCCTTTACTTAAGCTCTAATGGTTTATTCATATTAAATCATAAGAGGCGATTTTACATCCTCCCCTGTCATCCACACTGAGAAACCTTTCCTCCTGCTGTTTCTGTCTCAAACTCCCTCATGTGGAGTTTTCATCCCCAAGACCTCAGTGTTTGGATGGGTGGTTCTTACTCTCACCTATTACAGCTAAACATGTTTTATTCTTAATCGTGTTAATCTTTTTGTTCAGTATTTTTGAAAATAATTAAATATTAGCGTTTTTTTTTTATTGTTTGACTGATAAAACAACAAATCTGAAGATGCTTTTTTCATTTTGGGCAAATTGCTAATCAAAGCTTTTTTTTTTAATGACATTTAACAGACAAAAATCAAAACACAAATGACAGTTAAATTATTTAAAGATGAAGCTTATGAAGCTAAAAAAAAACGTTAGGTGAAGCACTGATGACAATGCTGATGAGCTGCTGTGTTGTCCTTACTAAATGCTAATTTATTCAGTAATAAAAAGTACTAATTAAAATATTATTCTGGGTTACTCTACTGTTTTATTTACAACTCTATGTCTTGTTCTTTTTACTCCAAAGGATATTTTAGAGGATATTTAGAAACATAACATATCAAGGGGCGGCAGTAGCTCGGTCTGTAGGGACTTGGGTTGGGAACCGGAGGGTCGCCGGTTCAAGTCCCGGTGCGGACCAAATATGGAAGTTGGTCTGGTAGCTGGAGAGGTGCCTGAGCACTGCCAAGGTGCCCTTGAGTAAGGCACCAAACCCCCACCCCACCATCAGCTCAGGAGCGCCTGCTGTGGGCCGCTCTCCATTAGTGCATGTCCATAGGATCCTGTTTCTGCATGTGTGTATAGTTCAGCCTATGTGTGTGTTCATGACTTACAGAGTGTAAAAACTGAAATTTCCCCTTGCGGTGATCAATAAAGTAAATCTTAATCTTAAGAAGACATAAAATAAATATAATTTTCTCAACATCAGCTACAGATCGTAAACTGTTGGAAAGAAGTTGTTTTTGTATTCACAGATTATTTTCAGAGACATCGCTCTGCTACCATAAGGGTGTCAGAGGTTTGAATCTCAAAGTGCAACAATAAAGGATTTCAAAATATCATAACAGAAACTGGTGCTGTGAATACAGCACGTGGCTTATGACCTCTGAACCATCATGGCTGATAAAAAATCACCGAAACACTGATCTGAGATAAAAAATGTTCAAACATTATTGAATTTTAGAAATCATGAGTCTCAGTGGTGTCAAAGTGAAACAAGAATAAGTAACAATAATATAAATAGAGACAGTTATGCATATTCATTTTTAATAGAGTATTAATTGAGCTAGTTTGTCAGGATCGCCTTAGGAAGTCATCGTCACAACAAAAAGTGGAATAAAATCTTATTTTTTATGAAAGTGTATGAAGAAATGAATGTTTTGGTTGGAAACAAGTATTCGAAAGTGGAAAGAAGAGGAAGCAATAGTGTTTCAGCAAGTGGTTGCAGCAATGCTTCAGTAAGCCAATGTGGGGGGAAAATAAACTGACACACACACACACGCACGCGCACACACACACACACTGTAGTGTTGTCACTCACTGAGTCAAAACCACATGTCTGCTCTGAAGTCTTTTCTTCTCAACGTGCCTGCGTTATCTCACAGCTACAGTTGTGGCTTCAATGGCGGTGAGACATCCTGACTTGGAAAGTGAGACTCCATATCTTGAGCAACCCCACAAGCCATAAACCGCAGGCAGCAGCTTCTGCAGCCCAGCTCACTGCGACTTCAAACACTAACAAGCTGGAATAACATTTTGCTTGGGGTGGCTTCCCTTGACGGCTCCCAGCTGCTGGCAGGCTGATGGAAGGAAGACAAGATTTATTACAGGCCTTGTCGCATTTGGATAAAAACCTAACCGCTTGGTATAGAACCTGTGGGATCACGGAACGTGTCATTACTGCATCTCTCTCTGTAGATCAGCGCAAGATCTGGGCTGGGATCAATCCTTTGGAAAATCAATTTCCATGTCTGAGCTTGCGTCCTGCTGTCAGTGGCTATTGAAAGCTTTGTGTGGAATTAAATTGACATTTGAGGTTGAGAGTGAATTGCTTTAAAACATGCTCCAATTTAAATGATACTGTAAAGCTGAAATAAAACTGAAGCGTCAGGATACCAAGTGGACAAAAAAAGAAAAAAAATCAACTGTGAGCTGAACATTCATCCTGCGTTTTTTAGCTCACGCGGTTTCGTTAAGATCTGTTCCGCAATGTGTTAGGTGTCATGCTATTTCATAACAGGAATTGCGAGGTGATGATGAAGCAGCGATCTGACCCACAAACACCCTCTCTGTGGGACTGCAGGAATACAGATGGGATGACAGAGTGCAGATATGTGGGAGTCTGGATTTGAAAGATTTATACCTGTTGGCGGTGAATTGTCTCTGCTGAATCACCCTCTTAGGAATGAACGTTAAGTACACAAAAAAGGATACTTACCTTAACAAGTCTGAGCAGAGTGCTGTCACAGTTCACAGGGTGACTTCATACCTGTGAGACGAGGAAGTGAGAACACAAGTAGGAAAGAAAAAAAAAACAAGAAGTGGGCGGAAAGTATTTGAAGAGATTTTCAGTTGCAAGAGCAGATTTTGAGCTGTCATCACCGCTTTTTAAAGGTCAAGTAGTTTCTGTGTGTGTATATATGTATGTGTCTCTGCTCTGGCACAGCAACCTAATCAGAGATGCGCCAAACAGCCGAATCGAGACTGTAACCCTGCTTTCATATTGACATATTGTTCCCAGCACGCAATCTGTTTTACCTCCCTTACCCTGCTTTGAGTGTGTAATCCAATACAACAGTGAGTCAAATTACATCAGAGGCTATAGCTTCCCATGTCTACTTTAAACACAACACTCACTTTCAATTTAATCCAATTATAATTTGCCAATTTGTTTAAAACATAACAACAGAAGTTGATTGCTGCAGGATACATTGTAGGATGTTTATCCTCCAGAGAAATGGAGATGAGACGCAGTAATAAGACCACCCACCTCGATTTACAGACTAGAGCCGCAGAGCCACAAGCCCCCCCTCTCCAACAGGATAGATCTCTGCTTTCATGAACCACATGAGAGGTGTGTACATCTGCAGAACATTTCAGCCTGTGTATGGTCTTAGTGCAACTTACAATTTAAACATCAGAGAGCTGTGAAGTGGTGGAAATTAGGGATTTGGGATGTGGATGATGGAAAGTTGTGTGGTTTACGAAAACAGGATGAGTGAAAGATGGTTATTCATCTGAGCGGGGTGGATTACACGGGACACCTGCCTCTGCATCCTGTCTGCGTGTCTGTCTGTCTGCGTTACCACAACAATCCTAACAAGTTTCAATGTGAAATTTTTGGACCGAGCTTGTCTTTATCCTCAATAACACACACCTGTTTAGGGTGTGTTGGGGTTGACTCATCATGCGTAGGTCTCTAAGTCAGGCTAAATGAAGTTAAGAAATAGGAGTTGATCTTGTAGTTTTTTTTTTCTTTTCACATTAGTTTGATTTATAACTGCGAGTCAGGCTGTGTTGCACTAAAAATAACAAAGCAGCCGATGCAGCACTCGCGGCTCTGTGATTGTATTGATTTTGATAGCCTGCCCCAGTGTTTGTGTGGCTTGGGGCGTATATTATCGAGAGCAGTAAAATAACAAAGGAGATGGGCTGGAAGTTCTCTATGTATACCAATCAGAATTTATAAATTGCTCCATTACCTTTATTTCCCTTGGTTACTCTGGGAACATTAGCAATTATTCTCTCCTGGGCTTGGCTCATAAAACTAATAATCTGGTGATTTAGTGCCTTGTGGCATGCTGCACCCAGTCTGGCCCACTCTAATCCATTCATCTTGCCACCTATTAGTTTTATTTTGGAGGGACAAATTGCTTTCCAAGAGAAAATGGGTCAATAGGTGTCCTCTATTAGAAATTGCTAACAATGTAACCATGTTTTTTTCTTCTATGCATGCGCGTTTGGCAGTGGCGCAGGCTGATTATCATTCTATTTGCATACTGGGAGGTTGCTTCAATTATCTTTCTTGGGCTGCATGACAAATTACAAATAACCAAGGTTATATATGCGAAACTTAATACATTCTGTATTTGCTTTTGTGCAAGTGTGTGTGGTGGCCTGGCCTGTATGAGTGTGTGTCTGCATTTATGTACACCTATGTGTGCTGCAAAATGAAGTCAACATTTTTTTTTTTCCCCTTCTTCTTTCAGTGTGTGATCATAGAGATGGATGTCAGGGCCTGTGAGCTGATAGGACCTCTGCTGCATGGTGGCTCTGTCCCTCTGTACCATTAGCAGCTCCCCGAGGGAGAAAAAGACCTGGAATCTGGAGAGACAGACTCAAATTAGATCATAAATCATCGCCCTGGGGACTCGGGCAAAACAGTGACATCATCACTCTGAGACCCTCTGACCTGTGATCCGGCTGACGGTGCAGTCCAGCAGCAGCAGCAGCAGCAGCAGCAGTCGCTTTCAGCTGATATGAGATGGCAGCAGACTGTGGCACAACACATTCCACACTAACTGCTGGGCTCAACATCTTTATCATAGCTAGCCTGTGTATTTTGTCTAACATGCTGCAAAGTTTATTTTCCTTTTTTCATAAGGGAATGAGCCACCTATATATCTTAGAAGAATGCATTAAACATTGGCTTGTTCACACACACACACACACACACACACACACACACACACACACACACACACACACACACACACACATTCTCATGCTGTCACAGAGCACATCCTGCAGTGATTCTGCCGCTGGCTGTGAAGTAGCAGTGTGTCAGGCCCACTGTAGTCAGGTCTGTAATAAGGCCTGTAGATCCCTCCCTCCCTCCCATATACACACACTCAGAGGTCTGTGGTCATACAGCTGGCCCTGTCTGGCCAACCACTCCAACCTCACCACTTCCCCTCTCTGGGTGGGATGAGAGTCTCGGGGAACAGGGAGGGGAGAAGTAAGAGGGACAGCCCTCTATTTGTCGCTCTCCAGATGTGGCCTGTCCATCTGTGTGTCTGTCTGGAATGTGCTGTACATACAGTAGACAGAAAGAGCGATGTTTAGACAAACAGGGAGGGTGTGTTTATGTATCCTAAAATGAACCTCTCACAGTCACATGGCACCTTCGTGGCCTTTGGACCACAGAGTCTGCGTCCCTCATCAGCTGGTCAGTTCTTCTCCTGTCAGCACAAACACACACCGTCACACAGCTGTAACATTTATCTAAAGTGAGGCATGCTGTCCACTAACATAAATATCAAAGCAAACAGAGTGTGCAGCTGACACTGGAAACAAATGCTATGGGCTGAACATTTTTGGATTAAATGGAAGTTGACAGTTTTAATTCAGGTTCCTTTGGGGATTCACTTTAACTGGCTGAGAGGAGCCGTCTCCCACAGTCCTCTGCAGTCCTGCTTTGTTAGTCCATGGAGGGTGGAGGGGATGCATTTGTCGCATGAGGGGAGTCATCACGGTCCCCCAGCGGGCGGCCTCTGTCCCCAACAGGCTCTGCTGATGTAATCTGCCAGACTTAAACTTATATTTACACAGGATCCACGGATGAGATAAGAGGCCCCAAGGCCGGTTTATCTGCAGCTATCAGAAGAGAGGAGCCGAGCCAACTTTCCCTCTCCTTCTCCCCCTGTGTCCTGCAGCCCTGCTGCTCTGTCAGACTGCTGCAGATTTGTGTAATGACATCAGAGGGAGACTGAGGCCTGGCGACAGTGGCCCAAAGGCGCCCGAATCGTAAACCTAATTGATGGCTGTCGCAAGTTAACTACATAGCAAATTTCCACATTCTCCCTGTGCTGCTGTAGTATTTGAGTGGCTTTGAGCTGTGAGGGAATAGCTATTTTAAACAGCTTGGATTATTTGTTAGCAGCTTCTGTATGTGTCATGGTTGGACGTTGTAGGGAAGTATTTATGTAGATTGTGTAAGTACATGCGTGTTGCTTTATAGCTGCATTTCTTCTTCAGTGAAGTCTTAGACCATCGCTCAGCTTGTTGCATGCTAACCCTCGCCTTATACTGAGGTTCAGGGAACACGAGGAAAGGTATCTAGGACATAATAAGGGAAATGATGTGCACATTTATGAAGGATCTATGGCTCCTTTGCCTGAGGAGCCATTATAATGATGTGTAGACTGCATTGGTTACACAGTCATAGTCGTTGCACGCAACCACAGTACCTCTGCCGGAGGCTCCCACTGCCACCACATTCAAAAATACTGCTTTGGCTCGGCCAATCAGCTGGCTGCACGGCCCAGGGTTAAGCGGCTTCTCGACCTCAAAGCGAGGGGTCAGTGTGGAGGAAAAACATCACACAAGAGCCACAATTGCAGCCCTCAAACATGAAAAGTCTCTTTTTATTTTTGACAGGCTTCCCACTTTTAATGGCCGGGTCTGTGTGCTGCATAAACAAACAGTGAGGCTCGGTCTGCGCAGGCAGCCAGCAGTGGTGGCTTTGGTGGTGAGCTGGATTACAGGCTACGTTGGAGCTGTGGTTAAGATGGCACACACTGCGCTCCACTCAGCCTCTGTGACAGTCAATCGAGCTCTTTCCCACTTTCTAACAGCTCAGTGGTGGCTGCAACATTTCCAGATGTCAGAGCTGTGGCTTCTACAGGAGCCGATCTGTGCTGTAGGCTCAGTGAGGTGTAAAATATTTCCTGCAGCTGCTGTTAAATAAAAACTCTGTTGAATGTATTTATTTGGTCACTTGATAGACATACATTGAATCCTGCACATCACAGCCGTAAATAGATTGTTAATATTTTGCTTTAGAGTGTCATTTTTGTGTGTCATTTTTTTGTGTCATCAGTGTAAAAAACGTAAATGCAGAGCATACAGGAGTTCCCTGTATAAATGAAAGTTATACATATTCCGCACCTCTGTGTGTTTGTGTTTGTGTGTGCCTGCTGCTCTGATGGATCAGCCAGTGTTTTCTCCTCCCACTCCTGCCTCAGCACCTCCTTTTTCCAACACTGCTCATGACAGTCTGTTTAATTAGTGCCAGCAGGTCCTCCCACTAACTGTAACTTCATTAGCCACTGTCAACAGGCCAAGCAAGGCTACACATAAACACAGCTCATTATGACTCTGCCCTATCTTTTGTCTCCTCCTTCCTCCAGTATCCCAGACTATTTATCCCCCCTGTATATGCATATATAAATCTCACACCATAATGAGGGTCCCTCCAGTTGGGATGGATGCAAAGCTGTGAGGTCATTTGTCTCTCCGTGTAAGCATTATGCAAAAAAAAAAAAAAAAAAAAAGGCTTTCTTTCCAATTGAAGGTGGGAAAACCTGTGTGGAAAATCCTACTTTTTGGGGTTATTATCCAAACACAACATGGGATGGCTCACATCAAAGAAGTCTTAACTAATTCTGAATGTGAGACAACAAATTGGGGTCAAAAGGATACATAGTGCAATCCATGCAAAATCCATTTTAAATTGATTTATTCTCTGACCCATAAATCTAGAGCACATCACATAATAACTTTACAGCTTACACCCATCAAAATGCATTGATTGACCCCTGCACAATCTCTAGCTTCAGGATCAATATTCTCTAATAAGGATCTGTAATGTTCAGTGGAGTTTTGTGCATCCCTAACAGCGGTTCTGGCACTGTGTTAGCAACACTGTGTTCGCAACACTGTGCCAGTAAATCCAATCTCAGCCCACAGAGGAGTGATTTATGAGACTGCAGAGGAAAAGCTTTCATGACTTCACTTTGTTTCCCTGAGAGCTGTGTAATCGACATGTAAATGTGATCATTTGCCTGGTCAATTATCCTCCATCCTTACTCTATTTTGGCTGGCATTGTGCAGCGTTTCAGCATGGCTTGTCTGCTGATAGAGAGATAACCCTGAGCCTTGTTAGATTCCTGACAAGCGCGGCGTGTCAGTCTGTGGTTCTGAAACGTCCCTAATCAAAAAATCTCTTGGAACGAGCCGCTGGATTCTGCAGGGCTGAGCGTCATCAAAGCCATTAATGTTCTGTTGGTGAAGGGAGAGACAGAGGAGAGGGGAAAGATTTAGCAGGTACACTGTGCTCTTTGTTTACCCTTTCTCTTACCAATCTGGTGCACAGATGGCCAACAATTATTTCTCAGTGTGTGCATTGCTGCTGGCCAGGCATCAGCTTTTCAGAGATTGGCGTAATCCTTTATTATTTATGATTGTCTGGGATTTTTGGATCAAGATCGAACACAATCTGTTGAATAACCTAGAGGAGTAGGAGGCAGCACAGTGAAATGAAATGCAAACAAAGAGAGTGGAAATGGAGAAGTCAGGGTACCCATAATGAAGATGTGATGCTCACTGTTAGGAGAGCTGCTCCTGAATCCGGCACACTTTAATCCCATTAACACTGACTAAATATACCATTTGTTTTAAGCTTGCCAGTGGTGGTGTTTATGCTAATAGCCTGGTCGCTGCAGGCGATATCTGAAGACTTTTGGAGGGCACCAGCTAATAATTAGATTTAATAAGGAAGTCAATTTCTATCCTCATTTGAAATAAAAATAAGAGGCTTAGCTTCTCATAGGACAGGCATTAATTTGTTGATTTGGTCTCGCTTTCTCTCTCTGGGCCTCTGGCTCCTAATTCTTTAACCCTTATGTGTCCTCGTTTGGGGAACAACATACACTGATGGTAATATTCACAGGACTACTAAAACACAAACCTATAAGACATTAAGGGTGGGAATCATCAGAGACCCCATGATACGATATTGTCACGATACTTGAGCCACGATAAAGTGCTATTGCGATTTTAAACATTTTGCGATATGCTGAGAATTTCAATACAGCATATTGCGATTTCACTGTTTTAACTGAAGATTAGGTCCACAAAATTAAACTAAATCAAGAACTGTGGATATCAAGAAAAAACAAGACAAAACTTTTCAGTCTTTTTTTCTCTACACAATGGGAGTCAGACCCACAGACTGACCAACACTGTGATAAAAGTAAAACCTAAGAGGCTGCATGCACCATTTCAGTCTGATCAAACTTGAATCAAAAATTATTTTTTTTAAATAATCTTATTTACTATTATTATTATAATAATAATATTGATACTTTGGTGGCCATGAGACGGTTTAATATCGCCAAACAAAATATTGCGATACTATGTTGTATTGATATTTTCCCCCACACAACCCATGATCACTGTATGAGATGTGATTTGTTGATTATGATTAAACTACTGACCTGTATTTAAAATGGACACACTGCAACAATAAAATAATACATACATGTTTATAGGTCATTGGTACTGATCCAATAATATGATTTATAAAGTGTAAATTGAGTTCTTTTTTACTTTTGATACCTTTGGTAAGCCATGCTCGTGATATTTACTTTGGCACAAATTTTTACTCTTTAACTGAGAATGTTTTAGTATAATATTGAAACCTTTACTTTATACAGTATTGAAAGGAGTATTCAGAACCTGTGTTAAGTAAAAGCAGTAACACAAACGAATAAGACTACAAGCTAAAGTCCTCATTCTCGTATATAATGACTTAACTCTACAGTCCAAAGTGTTCTGCAGATAAAATGTATGTGCATGATTCATATTTATATACTAAATTATTGTGAAACCATTTGAAAAATACACTTTGACTGTTTAGCTGGACTTGATTTTCACCAATGTCTGTTAGTTTAGTATAGTCCAGTAGTTTAGCACATGGATTTAAGCTCCTTCAGAGTCACATGACAAGTCTGAGGGGTTATAAGATGATGGAGCAGACTGTTTCTATACTGAGTAGTTTGTGAATTGTACAATGATTGTATTACAAATAGTTCTATAAATGAAAAAGTGAGGAGCTCAGAAGGGAAGCGTGTCTTTTGTTGACGTGCAAACAACTTACAGAGATCTGCAACATGACAAGTGGATCAAACTGAACAAGGCCAAAAGTTTGAAAATGTTTTATCTTAAACTTAACATTCCTTAAGCGTATTTATAGAGCCTCATTCATAAAGCAACATAAAAAGTGTTACAAACAAAACATTAACAACATTACGAGCTTGAAGAGAGTGACAGAGCAAAAATAAAACATTAAAATACAAAACGTGAAATATAAGGTCAAAAAGAAATCCACAAAGTGTACAGGTAGTGATTCATTATTGGATCTCTGAAGTCCTGACTCCAGAGTCTACCTTCTTGACGGACACAGATTCACCTACTGGTCTTGCCAAATGTTTTTTAAGGTTAACTCTTGCTCCAGTTAATAGTTGGTGTGAAAACAAGTAGAATATATCCCTCAGCGAAGGAGAATGGATACAGTGCATGAAGAAAGTAACTTTTTAGCACTGCTTCAGTAAAGGATCTGAATAGCTCTGTGATGGTTTGTGGATCAGACATACAGCTGATATATGCTGCAGTACACTGTATAGAGCTGCTGCTGCTGGCCGGCCAGGACTCTGCTCTGCCGGGCTTGTGAGCCGGGGTTCCAGCTGGAGGAGCTCTCTGATCTGCTGTCAGACAGACGGCAGGCTCACTCTCCCCTGCCCTGATAACTTCCTCAGCTCTCTATTATTCTTCTTCTCTACCCAGTCAAGCCTCTTTTTTTTTTTTTTTTTTTTCACTTCTCTATCCCCCTCCCCTCACTCTGTCTCTCTTTTTCAACTTAATAATGGAATCGAGTAGCCCCTCCAGAGCAAGCAGCAATGCTGGCTGCTGGTGGAGGATTGCTGCTGGATTTTCAACGAGCATGTGTCAGTCAGCAGGTATAGGAGCACTTGTGGAGTCAATTTGGCATGGAGGAGTGGAGCTATATTACTGTGTGCCAGGGAATATGAAATGCTCCTCGGTGGGACAGAAGTGCTGAAATACAGCATATGAGCACAGAAGATTGCAGCCTAAAAAGGAGATTTTTCAGATACTGCACAACTCATACTATCATTGTAGAGCTAGCTAAAGGGCTATGCTTACCATTCATAACACTCTATTGATCTCATGATCAACATCCACACATTCATCTAATCACATTCTCACCATAGAGGATTCACAATATCTGTTCTATGCCACTGAATATAATGTTCATCCGTATGAGTAACTTTGTTTACAATTCACTGACTCTGACCTCACTAAGAGTTGCACTTTTCCCGCATGAGGCTGTTACCTTGACAACATATTTCCTTTGGAGACAGTCATGTGAAGTCATTCCCCTGCCATGTGAATGTAATCAGCAACCATAACTGAGTTAGGGCCTAAAGAATCCTTTTAATCACATTAGCCATTTAGCAAAACTGGATTAGAGGAACAAAATCTTTGTTGAGCAGCTCAAGGTCTTCTCAATCAACTGGTACAGCTTGATCCTCTGATCAGTTTGATGTTGGGTCCTTTCAGAGTATTTGTGTCCCGAATCATGGAGCACATCCAGGCGGGGGCGGGGAGACATTCAAAACGTTCTCTTGCTGGGTTCTAATCTGCAATTTGTTGTCAAAAAGGAAACGGTGCAGCCGTTTGTTTTTCTGAGCCGAGGGCCTGAATTTAACCCCCATTGTTTTTATGACTGACCTGTGTTAAAGAGATTAAAGAGAGAGGGCTATGGGGCTAACCCTAATACATAACCCAAATAGCTCAATGGCTATTAGGGTTATGCTGAAAACAGATTAGGCTAAGAAGCACAACTGTTTTGACACTTTTGTTCATTGTCTTGTCAGCTTTTTAGATTTGATAATTTGCTTTAGGTTCAAATTTCCTCGTCTTTTAATCCGAACTTTAGCATGTTGTTACCGTGTTAAAGCTTCATTTTTAATGTCTACGTCGAAATGTCTAAAAGAACATGTTTTGTTGACTTCTGTGCATAAAAAACAAACATAACAGAAACTAGTGCATACTGCATTCAGTGATTGTTTTGTCAAACTCTACCTATCGTGTAACCCTGTGTTATAACCTAGCAGACAGAGCACTTGTCTTGTAACACTGAAGCACTGAATATGCTGTGGACACGATAACAACATCATTATGTTTTGTTTATGGGTGCACATTGACACAAATACTTAAGTACATTTAATCCACCAGAGAAAGGGCAATGGCTTTATATTGTCAGGAAATTAATTTAAAACAATCTTCTAAAAAGGGAAGAGAATAGGAGAACACTCAAAGAGGATCTCTCAGATAAGAAGGCAATCTAGTTACGTTCTTTTTTACAGTACTGACAAAAAAAACATTTATAGTTCTCTTCATGTAAGGAGGAAGAAAGGGTAAGTTTCACATTTGAATCTGATCTGGTTCACCTGTGTTTAACCTCTGTAAAATGGACTCACATAAAGTAAACTCCATTCACAGTGAAGGGAATAGCTCTTTATGTCTGTGCTTGTATTTATCAGCGAGAGGCCGTTTGATAGCAGAGAATATTCGTTTCAGAGGAACAATTGGCTCCATGTCCTCCTCAGCCGAGGGTTAAGTACAGCTGCAAATTCCTGCCAAAGACCTCTTTTTATTTTGAGACACTTTTCATGTTTGCATTTTTCTCCTTTGATAAGGACTTTCATCGTGTTTTCATTGATTACCGTCTGATGACTCATCCTGATTATACAGTGCAGCCAATTCATCTCTCCACCGCACACTGTGGGCCCTTTGTTGCCTGGAATGTGTGTGTGTATGTGTGTGAATTTCTGCCTCCTGCTTGTGAATGACGTTTTACCCCCAATACACTGCGCATGTGTGTTTGTTTGTGAATGTGCAGAATGTCTGCGTGCATCTCCATATAAACAGCACTGCCACAGTATACCCTGAAGTGTACGTAGCTGCAATACAAAGCCCGGCCTCTGCAGTAACAGGGCCCTCGTTTTCTGCCTCATGAACAGAAAAAGCGAGCCGGCATGAGAGAGAAAAATGGCCGAGTCATTTATTAACTCAGAGTCACATTAATGAGCCAATACTGTGTAATCTCCAAATGCGTTCATGATAAATCGCTCCAACAGGTCGTTGATCTTTGCCTTGTTCTGCTCCTTCAAAACCCTGATTTCAAAAAGTGCCTTAGTGGAGTGTTTTTTTTTTCCCCACAGAATGTGGAGTATGAAATTTGGACAATAACCAAAACAGTTCTTGTGATGTGAAGGAAGAAATCCTTCTCAAGAGCTTTATCTGATTTGGAAAGAGAGTTTCAGTTCAAAATGGCAGGAGTGAGGACAATCCCTGCTCTGTCAAGAATTAGAGCCACCTCTGCAAATAGGCCAGTGTGTAATGCCTGGGGGTGGGAGTTTCACTGCGGCTGGGGTTTCCGTGTAAATAAACAGTGTGGGGGTCTCAGTGGGCGGACAGACCCCTCACTCCCTGGGGTTTGGCCCGGCCTTTTGTTGCCTTTAATCCAAGCACTCTCTATTGAAAAGCATGAGGGGGTGCCTGGCTGAGATTAGCCCGCCGGCTCTTGTGTGTGCTTGAGGTTTTTTTTCTCACAGACTTCCTTCATACATTTGGAAATAACACAGTTATGCCACATCCTCAAGGTGGCTGACAAGAATGACAAGTAAGACGACTGCTGGGCAATCTCAGACCTTAACATGACAATATGACCTCAGCATTCCTGAAAAAAACCTCTGCTGTGAAGCAGCCACATTATACATGCTCCAAACTGAAACTTAAGCCATTCATTTGAATGCTTTTCATCAGGATGACTATAATGAGGCATGGTTTGTACAAGACCATTTGTGTAAAAACTACACGTCTTGTCTCTTACTCATTTACCAACTCTGAGCATGTGTTATACATTAAAAAAAGTCTTGAGATAATATAATTAGTCTGTTTTCCGCATCTGGTGTTGTCTTTCTATGTTTCACTGGCTTGTTATCGCGGTCGAAAATTAACATACAGAAGCTTATTTTGTTTTCGTCATTAATAAAACAAGAAGTTAAGTGTTTTCTGTTTTTTACATCTTTTGATTCATCCATCCATACATCATAACATTAGTATTAGGATGACACTCATGTCTTATGTTTCGAACAGCTCGATTAGCCTTTCTGGTGAAGGTAAACAAGAGCCTTTGGCCTGCTCACTACATAGGCCCAGATGTAAAGAAAAACTACAGGTTGTAATGTTACAACTGTTTGCATGCTTCCTTTCTTCCTTTGTTTAATGTAGGCTCTCATTACCACGTGGTGGTAACAGATTGTTTGAACTGGAGAGAAAAGCCATTCGAAGCTAATTAAGCAGCCATTCCGGGCTCTATTCACAGGCAGAGGACCGAGGAGCACAGGCATTTGTCAGCGCTTGACCCCGCGTGGTATTGATTGACAGCGCTGCCTCGTGAATGACAGGCTCGCCGCGGCTCAGCCAATGGGAAGCGGGCGAGTAAGTGCACCGCGCTCTCATTGGTGGACAGGCCTTAAAGCCGCAGAGGAGACCCCACGTGGGGGCAGAGTTGATCCTTCAAAACAAGGCTTGCTCTCAGACATGGCTGATGTTCATATCAGACAAAGGCAATCATCTCGCCTCCCCCCGCAGTGCAACTATTACACAAATGCTGATAGGGAGAGGCGCGCAGACGTGTTGTGAAAGAAGCGTGAGATATTTAAGGCGAACAAAAAAAAATATGTATGCCGAGTTGGCCAGGTAGCTTCAATTTTGAGGATATCGTCGATGGATTGGGCATTATAATGTGTCCTTCACGGGAGTTTAACCTGCACATATATATTGGATACTTTTGATATTTCACAGCATATTGTTTCAGGTTTTATATCCGTCTTATACAGACAAGTTCTCACTTCTTTTTTTTTTCCTCGTGGGGGGGAAAAAAAAATCAAGACTTCTTGTTGTAAGCTACCTCAGTCACACCTCCCTCCCTCCCCGTCCCCACTGGGTGGTGTTCTCACCCAAAAATTCATCAACTTTATTTCGGCAGCTAAAAAAAAAAACAACCCTAATGAGAGGCGGATGTGGAATTTGTGCTGTCTCTGTCAAATTTGGATATCATCGTCGGCACATCAATGCCTGCTGCTGCTGCTGCTGCTGCTGTTGTTGTTGTACATGGTGGGACGGACGGATGATGCCTTGTGGATCAGCGGGATGATGTCATGTATCGTTGCACCCCACGTGGGGGCCGTCGCTCTCCGATAGGCAGATGTGGCCGTACTCCTTCTGAGTAATCCGATTGGACAGATAGGCTCTTTCACGGCAGTTCAGTCCTGCTGCCTGTGTGTGGCAACCGGGGGTAAGCTGGACAACTGAGGGGGAAATGCGAGATTGTGGAGAGAACCATGTTACGCTTTTAAAGAATCTCCAGCCTCTTCGAGTCGGAAGACAGATTTTTGGAAGCGTGTTTATATGCGTTTTCGCTCTCTCTCTTTTTCTTTTTTCTTTTTGTTGGATTAACCTTCTACAAAAAGGCGGATATTTCTCGGATGGTTCGCGGGGCAGAATAAAGTAGTTTAATCGAGCCCGACCGCATCAAATTTTCTCCCAACTACTCCCTCAGTGTGGCTTGGTTGCGCTCCGGAGAGAGAGGGAGAGAGGATGCTTGTTGAGATCTGCGTCCACCACGCTTACATGAGGAGGGATTCAACGCATGAATTATAGCCTCTACTCTGTTTCCTCTTTAAAAAAAAAAAAGTCGGGCGGACGGCTGGGACGCACGCACGGGTATGTAGCCTATGTACAAGAACTGTTGATATTTTCTTTAGTTTGATTTCCTATAGGGCGTAAGCTTAAGCGGCGGCACCGTTTCCCATCGCTGTACGCGGAGTCAAACAGGAGGTGAAAGCAGCTGCTCTCGGCAACGTTGTTGGTCATTTGGCGAACATCGGTCCAAAAAAAAAAAGAGGGCCACAAAATAGCGAATTTTTTTACGCGAACAATTCCGTTTTACTCAGCAAAAGTGGCTCCTTTTTTTATTTGTGTGTGTGTTTTCCTCAGTTTAAAAAAAAAAAAGGAGATTTTTTGTTTCAGTGTATCGCTTGACCACTGACCGAATAAGGTCATCAAAAAGACAGAAGCGCTGGACTTGTGCTGCTGTTTGACTCCAGATACATGCAACATAGTGAACTTGCCGTGCGCTCTAGGAAAACCCTGCAAATAAGGCGCACGCAATTGTTGTGTTTTTTTTTCTTCTCGCCTTTAGCCAGATTAAAACGCGTCATTTTCCAACACAGGATTTTCACGACCCCCACCCCCCCCCCCTCCTCCTCATCCTCTCCCCCCCCCCCCCCCCCCACCCCTTACCCTCACCCCCCTGTCTGCTGAGACTGGAGTGGCTGTGAGCACATTTCAACCATTTTGCCAAAGGACCTGCACACTGGAGACATAAACAAAGGATACATTACAAGATGTATCCACAAGGCCGGCATCCGGTAAGAAGCGCTTCCTCTACACTTACAACAGCTTACATATTTATCTGACAGTGTTGACATGGATCCTGACTGTGCCGTTTCTCTCTGAAGTCTGCCACACACACAAAAAAAAGCGTTTTCCACTCTTCATGTAGCTCATCGAATTTCAATATTACGATAGCCTACATTTATGCTACACAGACTCTGCACTTAGTGGTAAATGGATGCAGATGGTTTGCATGCCTGGAGATATTCACTCAGCCGTACACTAACATATGACTGGGCTGAGTAGGACAGCAGTTCACATCTGAAATGACATTTTCATTTTCGGTGTGAAAGCCTATTCAAGTTGTGTTATTAGCTTTCTGGAGGTGTGAAGCAGAGCCACCTCTTTTGCTGTGGTAATGTCTTACTCACCAGTGCAGAGGAGATATTATCCTGAAAGTAGTCAGTAATGTGAGAACTATTCAGCTCCCTTCAGCACCATGGGACACACAATGCAAGAAAAATGATGAATAAAGTTTTTTTTTTTTTTCTCTCTGTGACTGGACTGATGTGAATTTTTTTTTTTTTTTTTTACAACCTTCTTTCAGGCTCCTCATCAGCCTGGCCAGCCTGGCTTCAAATTCACTGTAGCAGAATCTTGTGACAGGATTAAAGATGAATTTCAGTTCCTGCAAGCCCAGTATCACAGGTAATTATCACAAACACACCAACGCGTGGCGGCGAGTCATCCACACTTCCTCCTCCTTTTTTTTAAAAAATGTAATGGTTTAGGCTAATATTTGGTTGTTGACTCTTGCTGGAAAGCAAAGCGACACTGCTGCCAATTGGTTAAGTGTTAGTGAGGTATGGAAGAAATGGAGATGCCTGAAATTGACACCTTGTCCTCTATTTTAGTCTAAAGGTGGAGTACGACAAACTGGCCAATGAGAAGACGGAGATGCAGCGCCACTATGTCATGGTAAGATTATGTTACAATAGGGAGCAATTATGGTTCCAAATTGCGAGGCTTGTTGAAGATGTAGTTGGGGTGGAGTGAGACGGGCTATTGTGATCACCTGTGTGGTGGTTAGGGCGGGTTGAGTGTCAGGTACAGGCCTGTGAAAGCCCCCCCGGGGAGGGGGGGTTTGATGTAGCCGGTTGTTACTGCGAGCTCCTCCTGACGGGCGGGCAGTGGGCGGTTGTGGGCTGAGGCTCCATTATAGCGCGCCCCTGATCTCAAAGGGTCGACCGCAGCGTTGCCCTCTGTGCGTGCTGATCTGATTATTCTCCTAGGAGACTCCGCGCTCACACATACGCATGGCCATAAATTAGCTGTGAGCTGATGGTGGAGGGCAGGAGTAGTCAGTCCGTGGGAAATGCACCACAGCAAACAAAATGGAGGCCGTGGAGCACATGCTGCAGTATTACTGTGCACTGTTAGTTTCTGTTTGAACCCAAATTATTTTTGGTTATTTTTAGTTTTTCAGTCTAACTGTTGAAAAGCAGGTGTGCTATAGTATGACGCAGGGATTTAGCTGAGACATGACGCAATCGGAAGGTTTCCTCTGCGGTCAGGCCTCTGTTGTCCCAGGTAAACACACCGGGGGTTGACTTAAACCAATACATGCGAGCTTCAGTTTAACATTCTTCTCACAGGAAAACAACATGTCAGCCGGACGGGAGGAGGTTAGGTAAACATGTAGGGAAGTATCCCACAGCCAGCACTGGGTGTCGGGTTACGTTCCGGCTGTGGGGCTCTGATCTCAGACAGAATGGCTCTCTTGTTTGAGAGTAATTTTCGAAGAAGCTAATGGACTGAATAATGCATTGGCCTCATCAAATACAGGCTGACTGGAAAGCCATTTCTGCCCTGGCTGCCACTTGTGGGCTCCACGGATTACATTTCAGACCAGACAGACCGAGCTGGCCTGATATATCAAGAGTGTTGAGCAATTGCGTTACGCTAAGTAAACAGACATCCTGGAGATCTGAGGGATGAAGGTGGCGATCAATAAATCTAACCCCTTCTTCTCTTGGCCCGCTCTATAAACAACCAAATATCGATTTATTGGCTATTCGCTGTCAGCTGCTCAATGAACTCCTTTTTGTCTTTTCTTAGTTTATCACGCTTCAAAATGGTCAAAACCATTGGATGATGTAATCAGTGATGTAACCAGAAAAAAAACAAATGATTTGAAGTAGCCTATGTCAGTTGCATTGACCACATTATTATGCGTGTAGAAATAAAAACCAAAGGCACGTCTATGAGAGTTACTGCATACATACAGTAAATGTTAGCACAGCTTGCTTGTTCATCCGACTTCTTCTTCTTTTTTGTTCATTAACACAACAAACTGTTTTGCCTTCCTCTTTCAGTATTACGAGATGTCCTACGGGCTGAACATAGAGATGCACAAACAGGTAGGTGCCGTCATGTTCATCATATTTTGCAGCTCAGTGGTTTCTCACAGTGTCAGGGGATGTGAGACCCAGGGGGAGCTGCTCATAGACTGTGTACTGAGCGGCGCTAATAGGCTGTAAACACACGGATCTACTGCACACAAACAAGGCAGAACAACTGCGAACTTGTACCGCCGCATGCACAAATTGCTGTGACTCTTTTTTTTGTGTGTGTTAAATTTACCACTGGTGTAAGCCATGGATTAGTCTCAGCCTTGTGATAAGATTAAAAGTAGACTTTGGCAGGCTCAGCCTTTGACTTAATGATTAAAGGGAGAGGATTGCTGATGGGTCAGTATTTCTTCTTAAGATGAATAGTAATCACAGGACCGGGGCAAATGTCCTTTGGTCACTGATTGTGCATTTATCTTCATCAAAAAGATCCTATCTGCCATTGCTCCACAGATCAATTACACTGATGATTGAGATTGAGATAAAGATTGTATGAATGAGTAACCCGGAGATTCCCATGCATGCTGCTCTTGAACCAGTTGGGCTGTCCCCTCTCCTACCACAGCTCGGCTTGGTTAATGATGATAATGGCAGCGTGGCGGATTGGTGCGGTGGGGTGATCCATCAGCGACCAGGGTAGTGTGTCACACTGCCACATGTCTGTCAGGGCTCGAGCTGCTCTGATAGCTTCTGTCAGGCACTTATCGCCAACCAGAAGAAAGAGGAGGAGGGGGGATGGGAGCCAGAGAGACACGTAGGAGAATAGAGCTGGGGGGGCGGGTGGGGGTCGACAGCTCGGCTCTGTGTAAACAGGTTAATCGACTGATCCATTTTAGCGCCTGACTTTTATCAGGAACCTCAACAGAGCTGATGGAAGTGCCTGAATAATTCATCAGTGGGGCCCTAACCTGCTGAACGGCGTGTTTGTGAGCAAACAGTGTGGGCCCCGTCCAAGCAGCTCCCCAGCTTACAGCTCTGGTGGAAGAGTAGGAGGAGAAGAGGGGGTGTGTGGTGGGGGAGGTAGTGGTTAACAGGCAGGGTTGGGATGGATTATTGGATGCACATAGGCATATTATTTTCCCTGCCATAAGATTCATTCCACGGTTAGGTGATCCATTCCTGTAACTGTGCCTTTTTCATTACTGTGCAGGAGAATAATTCAGATTTCAGAATGCACACACTGGAACAGCTCTGACGGGCATGACAGCATTTCATCTGATCCCTCTGTCATTGTTTGTAGATTTAAAAAAAAAAAAAAAGCTAATTTCTACTGTTTGATGTCAGCCATTAATTACTATCATCCAGAGCTTGTCTTCAATATCATGCGGGTGTTACGTATAGTCTTAACACAAGACGAAACTATGGCTGTGAAAGGCACTTGCTAAGTAGCGAGCAATCTGTCATACACGGAGCCAAAGAAAACTTTGTCAGCCAGTAGATTGCAGTGTTCATTTTTAAAGAGGTGTGCAGTGACGTGTGGTTAAAGAAACTGTGGCTCTCCAAGCCATCAGTGCTCCCACATCACCATTCTGTCATGTCGGACTGGACTAGAGGGTAATGATTACTGCTTGTTGACTCCTGGGTTTCAGGTCCATTTACAAAACCAGAAAGCTAGTATTTTATAATGAAGAAGGCTTTGATGTTCTTCTTTTTTTTCTGTCCTGGAGAGTTTATTGTTTTAAGATCACATAGACTCTGGAAGTCACCTGACTGCTGCGGCTCACAAAGTTAATTACAGCCGTGACTCATGCGTTGATTTTGGCAGACTTTTGGCCTTGCTGGGATCAATACAGACGATTTAAAATGTCAATTAGAAATGTATTCTTGGACTTTCCTCACATTAACGAGGACTCTCAGGTTTTGCGAAACATCTCAGAATAGTAAAAAAAAAAAAACTGCCTCATTTTCTAGTTTTGATGATCCTCAAGTGAAGTGCTAGTCTAATTTTCATACACTAGAAAATCTGGAAATAGGCAACGCTACCATCTTGGACAAATTGGAGGCCCTCTAAATCTGACAAGTCAAGTGTTATTTAGACAGATCATGTGACCAACACTGCTAGTGGTTTCTCTCTCTGTATTTAATACTCATCAGTGTCTCGACTCCATTTTTCCCAATGCTGATAGCAACAGGCGAGTGAATACCTTTCCGCACGCCATTGACAAGCCAGCCTGAGAGTGCTCTTAAAGTGGTGCTACACAGGTCCGAGTACCTGTAATTGTGTAGCAGCAGCGCAAAGCTGGCCTCTCGAGGGCCGAGCTGTCATCTACTTAAAGTGACAACAGCCCCATTTTTATCTGCTGGCAGAACCGGGGAGGGGGGGGGGGGGGGGGGGGGGGGGGGGGGGAAGAATCCTGCTAGCACTGCACTGTATCTATTTTGACAGCACTGGCAAGCCGAGTTGATGCCTTTTCCGTGCATTTGCATGTTGTGTGGTGAGAGTGTAGAGGCTGCCAGTTGTTTAGGGCACAGCGGATCAGCCACCTCCTGACCTCTCTCAGCCAGCTGTCACCATGACACTAAGCTACAGAGGAGTGGACTGTGCGCTCAAGGCCTTTTCACAAATCCTGTCAAATGTTCGACTGCTATTGACATGGCTTATCTCTACAAACATGGATTATACAGGCTCTGTAGCTTTTCAACCATTTCTAAGGGCGTTCTTGAGCTCTTGCTAGAGCACTTACTACATTGTATTAATACTAATGCCCATAAAACCTTTATCTAACCCTCTAGTGCTTTATTGGTTGTAGGTCACATTTATAGTGTGTGAGAGGGGATTGGAGTTCAGTGTCTGCAGACGGTAATCAAGTTATTATAAGCAGTATCTCCTGGACTATTGTACTTTGTATTATACACGTTGCCATATATTTGTTTCACGTTATTGCCTCTGATCCTCGGGCTTTACTTTGTTCCATGTGATATTTCATCTTGGGCTTGTTGTTTGTCCTGCTGGCTCGTTCGGGTAAGTGGCTGTCCACGTTGCAGCTTGGGTCAGCAGGTCTTGTTCTGTTGGACATTACTCTCCAATCTCTCTGGCTCTGCTCAGAGGTAATACATCTGGCTGCCAAAACTGCCTGGCATTTCTGCCATGTGTAATAAATAAGCTGGCGGTCTGCAAAGTACATTGTGTGTGCTGCTCCAAATGAAAAATCGGAGAAAATCCCTGTGATGTGTTTGTGTTCCGCAGTGGCCTTGGGTTGAACTGCAGCTCATAAATTCCGTAGATGATGGAGCTTTGGCACTGTTATTTTTCTGCTCCCAGCGCAGACGTTCAACCTGAGGGTCTCATCTCCCACCCCTGGAAGAAGAAGAAGAAGAAGAAGAAGAAGAAGGAGGCAGAACAAGCCGGCTGTGCTGTGTTTTTATAGGGGGAGGGAGCGCACACACACACCTTTTTCCCGTTGCTCCTTTTTTTTTTTTTTTACCCATGATTCATTTGCTACGTTCATGTGATCGACAGGCTGAAAATTCAATTTAATGACCTGCCTCTAAGCACGTAATATGATTTTAAAACCCTGTTACGGTCAAGCAGAGGTGCCATTTGCATAATGATCCTAGCGAGATATGGGTTGTAGCCGTTGCCATGGCAGTCGGTAGACAAGCGGAAGAATGGAGGCAGAGCTGTGCGGATGGATGTGAGGTTGGGAGGGCGGAGGGTTAGACAGCTTAGTGCAGTTAGAAAATGGACAAGGCTTTGGTCTTGGGAAGGCAAAGCTCCAACACACTGCATGCTGGAAGCTGTCTTCTAATGGTATCGATCACAGATTTAAAGGTGCTCTTGAGGTCATTATGGTTTGTAAACTTTGCTCACTCTGCATTTCTAACGCTTAATGTAAACCGCCTGCACTGTCGCATGTAAGTAAACAGTGCAGTCTGGTTTGCGGACCTCACTTCCTGGGGTGTGGTTGTGTGGTTTAGCGCCGAGGTTAACTGCAGGACAGCGCTGTTGCAGATGAGGGGAAGGAGGGTTAGAGTTAGAGAGGATCCTCTCAGCACAGCAGCACTCTGCCTGCTCATATCCGTTTAGCATGGAGTGCACTCTCAGCACAGCTGTGCTCCATCCCCCTGGGCTCTCCTAATGTTTTAAATATTTCAAATGTCAATATCACGCTGTTTAGAGGATGTTGAGTCAAGCAGTTCTGATTGCCGCAGTAATTGACTTAATCGGTGTAAACATTAAAGGCGGGGTTAGCTGAAGTCACTGTTTGTTTCGTACTTTATCGTCTCATTTTGCTTCTCTTTTGTTTTGCAGACCGAGATTGCCAAACGGCTCAACGCAATTTTAGCTCAAATTATGCCATTCCTGTCTCAAGAGGTAAGTTTTGAATGTAGCGAACATTGTCACTATTCATAAAAGCCACCTATTTCCTGAATTAAAGACACTGCTTAAAGTCACATGTCAGGTTAAGCAATTTTGAGTCATTTTTTTTTTTGGCCCTCTCTTTAAAAGTTTGAAGCAGTGGTCGGGGGGGGGGGACAAAAAAGATGTGAAATTCAATTCAATGAGAACTGATGTGTGATAGATGTTGGCATGCCTCACTCATTGTCTGTAAATGTCTCCCCACAGCACCAGCAGCAGGTTGCTCAGGCAGTGGAGAGGGCTAAGCAGGTTACTATGACCGAGCTGAATGCTATCATCGGGGTACGTGGACTTCCCAATCTGCCTCTCACCGTGTGTATACCCCCTTTTTATTCCTTTATTTTGACCTTGATTAGCGACTAACCTGCACATACGATGATCACTAGTTAGAAATCATGCTTTTCCAAGTCTTAGTCTTGCACCAACTAGTCTGAACTGTTAATTGATTACAATGTAATACACCACCTATAAAGTTTAATTAGCATCTTCTTGACTCGTAAATATTTCCTCACATATAGCACTTTATTCTCCACCGCTACATTCAAACTATATGCGCAGCAAACACGGCTCCAGAGAGCTGGTCTTTTGCTCCGGCTTTGGTCTCTTTGGCATCTTCACTGCCTTGTTGTGTGTTTATAAATGTAAGCTTGAGAGCTCTTGAGATCCCCTTTGCAGCCTGTATTGCTTTAATTGGCAAAGGTTTTAACGAGGAGCCTCATCCCTCACGCTGACCCGGATAGCTGTGGGAATTAAAAGGCTGAGGGTGAGCAGAACGCAGCCTAGCCGTGCTGCGAGCTAACCGATACAGCGCGGACAGCAGACGGCTATCAGAGCTCTGCAGCACACTTCTCTTTGCTCACCACCACAGCACTGCGCTTTGGTATATGGTGTTCATCCCTGCTTCAAAACACCACCCGCTCATTTATCAGCTGTGGTCATATTGCCCTCTTAAAGCTGAACTGATGGGGTGTCACCCTCGGTGCAACACTGAGGCTATCAGTGATCTTATTTCTACAGTTGAATCTTGCAGAGCCTTTAGCATGCCTAAGAGCAAGGACCTAATGGCTGACTTTATTGGAATTCAATTAATGGCCCCTTGGTGACCTTTTGTTCCAGGATAATTGAACAGAATTTGTCTGAGTAGGTGTCTTACAAATGGATGGAGAGTAGTTTTCCCCATATGTTGACTGGAACAGCTGCTGTATTAATCTTTCATCAAAGCGGATGCAAGCCGCGGTCGTCCTTTAAGCGAAGCTGGTTTCATGTGTTGCTGCTTCAGGTACATGTTGTTTTCACGATACAATATTTGATTCTTGTGGTGCCTTCACATTTCTAGCTCTCGTCTTTGCAGTGTTGCTCTCTGTTAAAAGTAAGAAGCGTTATGATGGACAGTTTTAGTGGGAAGAAACTAAAGCCTACGAAGTTGAGTCCCAACCGGTCTTATGATAACTGGAGCCAAAGAGTAGCAGCATTCGTAAATATAAGTTTGAATGTTAACTTTCAGAGGGCTCTTCACATGGGCCATACTTTGTTGTTAGGTCCATGTTTTGTGTTTAATATATTTCCTTGAATGGAGACATGTATTTATTTTTCCCACATGTATCCCTGGGTTCAGTAACAAATGTACCCACCTTTATTTCATTGAGCACATTTGACAATCAAGGCCAAATTTGTATCGTCGTGGTGATGAAAAATGAGGGGTTCTGTGTGTGCATGTAAGGGGGACTTTGTAATGCAGATTAATTTATACCTGGGTCTAGAAACAATAAAAAATGCAAGTCTGGTGAAGAGGAGTTATTTAAAAAATATTGGACAAGCCATTCATGACTTTTGTATTATGCTCTCTTTTTGGTATCAGCCTGTTTTAAGAGACTGTTAGGTCTCCACCAAAGTCACTCTCTGGGTGGTCATGTCAGAGGAGGTGGAAATGTAGCTACTCTATGTTTTACGAATGCCTGTCCATTAGTTATTCATCGAGGAGAAGCTCAGTAGGCATGCCAAAATCCTCATGCATATTGTAAAGCAAGGTGGGGTGAAAGAGCGTGCCAGGCAGACAGGCAGTATCCTGGAGCCAGCTGCATGCCTTATTGATGGGGCAGAGGGCCATTAATAGGATGCATCTAGGGCATCTGCTTGCGTGGAGATGAACCTGACAGGTGGTGCTTCCTGTTTGAATAGATAAAGCACAAAAATATTGAAGTCAGCCAAGATGTAGTTCAGATAACGCCACCTTTGTCCCAGTGAGTGAGAGAGTTTTCTTTGAGCAGTCCGGTTTGGTTCAGCACAGTTTGGTACGGTAAACCCAGAACTGGCTTGCGTTTCCACAGCCAACCAAACCCTTATTTGGTAAGCCGAGTGTAAGCCAGATAGAGATAGCCGCTTCAGCTATCTTAGAGTGTGACTTCATAGCAGCCCAACACAGTGTAGCCCCCTGTCAATGAAGTTAAATGTTCAAGTAGAACAGGGGCACGGTAAACAAGGGACCCTTTAGGGTGGGATTGGTACCCATGGCACCCAAACAGAAGGCTTCCAAAAAAGGAGGACGGTACGGCTCCCTTATTTTGGTACCATTCCCAACTTTTGACGGTGGAAACGCCAATAAATGGGTTCCGTACCGAACTGAACCGGACTGCTTGGTGGAAACGGGGCTTTTGTAACACAGTCATTTAGAACATAAGATGATTGAGAGAGCACAGCGGACGCAGTGCCTTTTGTTCAATTTTTTCTAATGCACTTAGTGTGTGCACACATCTGGGCTTGAAGGGCTTGTACACTTTTCCTTTTCAAGTGCTATGCTTTTCAATATAGTAGTTGGTGTACTAAGTACACTAGAGACCACTATAATACATTTGCTTGATTTGCCTTTTTGTGTTTTTGTTTTTTTTTAAGTACGTACACTCTTAAAAAAAAAAAAAAAAAGGGGGCAAAGAGTGGGTCTTTATCTTAGAATATTAAATTAGAGGAAATAGGCCAGGCTCCTTTCTTTATTTATTATTGTCTTCATTTATGGCCCTCTAATGAGGGCTCTCGCTGATCAACCATGCATATTACCCATCAGTGCCTCATTAAACACAATGAGCAAGGATGGCTCTCCCCTGCCAATGAACTGGCTCCTTAATTTCCCTCATGGACACGATACTATAACACACTCGCACTCTCTCTCCCGCTCTGTCCCTGTGTGTCCTGGTAACATTTTGTAATTGGATTGACATCTGTCCTATAGAGCTAAGGAAAAGGTTGCAAGTTAAAAACCTTAGATTTTTCCGATCCCATATTCTCTACCTTCAGGGCAGATATACATCAGACGGCAAAGGCAATTAAAAAGTCCCTCCAGGTGTGATTTCTAAGGACATATTTAAAAAAAATATCTGCCAGTTGATGAATCTGTTTAAAAAAAAAAGGAGATGAAGACATTTAAAGCATGTTCCTACTGAGTTAATGTATGTTTTCCATGTTAGTCTGGCTCCCCTCATTGTTCTATGCGTCGTACCAACTACCCAGTCGTTACAAAGTGGCCGTAGTTGTTCTCTGATTGAAGTGGGCCTTTTAAAAGAAAGGAGATGCATGCTGTAACAGCAGCTGAATTATTCAGCTGGCTCGTAGACGGGTAATAAATTGCTGATGTTTTTATTGGTGTCTCAGCTAAGTATTATTTAACCTTGCTTTAAACTGCTTACTTCAATGCTGAGTGCCTTTTAACTCCCATCCATTTCCCTGTGCCTCTCAAATATTGATGGTGAATATTGGAGGGTTGACTGAGTGCCAGCATGGGACCCCTGGTCCTGGCTCCCGCAGCAGTCTTCCAGACGTGCATACACACACGTACACACACTGAAATACTCAGAGTGAGAGGGAAGGAGTGCCAACTTCGGGCACTTAGTGTTACATCGGTCTCTTAAAGTTTGGGTGTGCAAATGATTCATGTTCTGTTAATCCAGGAACATGAATAGTAAATAGACACTGGTGGTGTTTTTGAAGAGTTTAAAAAGCAGGTAGTTGTTTAGCCCACAGGCTCACAGATTCCTGCTCAGCTTCATGATCCTTAAGAGGATTGCTTAACTCGCCTATGGCAGCAGTGCTGTAGTCCTGCAGTATGAAATGTGCTAGTTTACCTGATGAGAAATGATTTCCTGTCCATCTGTGGTGTGTGTCAAACTTTGCTCTGCTGTTTCATATTTTTTTTTTTTTTAAGCTAATCATGCAGCTGTAACTCTGTGTGAGTGAATGCCTGCAGGCCCTCCGTGTTCTGCATTAGACAAGTTGAGCAGCTGATCGTTAGTCATAACTTCTTTCCTCCTCAGCAAAGATGTAGGGCTTATGCCACTTGGGCCATGATTTAGAAATAGCACGGACGGGGAAATTGCTGTCTGATCCTGACAGTAATAGATGTGTCGATGTGCTAATATCATCCAGGGTTTAACTGATCAGCGTCATGTTTAGTGTGTGGTTTCTCCTTGCCCTATCTCTATGACCCACTCGGTGTCTGTCTGTCTTTCTCCTCGTCTACTTGCAGCAGCAACAGCTCCAGGCGCAGCACCTCTCCCACTCTGCTCACGGCCCTCCGATCCAGCTCCCACCTCATCCCTCAGGCCTGCAGCCGCCCGGCATCCCCCCTGTGACCGGCTCTGGATCAGGTCTGCTGGCGCTAGGGGCCCTGGGCAGTCAAGCACACCTCCCAGTGAAGGACGAGAAGAACCACCACGATCTGGAACACAGAGGTGAGGAGTTGAGCTCGGGCATATCGCTGCTTAGCAGGTTTATTTAGAAGAACTGACACATGTATTAATTTAACATTATTGCGTGGAGGTAAAACAGGGAAAAACCAATTTAGTGCAGCATGCTTGTCACTCTCTAAAGCAGAATGGTAGGGCCCTTAGGTGAGGAGCTCATCCTGTCTGTTCACATTCTGTCTGGGTAATGAGCTGGTACATTCCCAGCCTATGACTGCATAAGCTATTCAACAGCTCCAACACTCGGCGATAAAAGGGGCCCTGTGCCCTGCAGTTGATTCTCACACGTTCAGCCAGAAGCATCTGTTATGATACGCTAACTGACTTGTTTTTTTCCCTTTTGCACCACTTGGTTTCATCATCACCTTGACCGCCATTGTGACGTCTGGGACACAGAGAGCACGGTGAGTGTCCCAACCCACAGCTGTTTTCGTTGCAATGTTTGTTGGTTTAATGAATCATTATCGTCTCGACTGCAAAAGTCAGGTGGGGGGGAAAAAAAATCCTGCTAACAGCATGCCACTGCTGATTTCATGCACTGTTGTAATCTGCCTTCAATAAAATGATTAATTGGAAATGAGGTTTGGAATATAAGTCCTGTGCTTTTAATCCAGAAGGGAAATGACTGGTATCATGCTGGAGAGATTAGAAGCCTTGTAATTTCATCACAATTAAAGAAAGACCTGGACTTCCCCTTCTTAAAGGATTTATTTGATCCCTTCTACTGTCTCCCTTGTTTACCAGCTCACTCGTTCTCCTCCTTGGCATGTGATGAATATTTATGAACACAAATGGAGAATTGTTTTGTTTCTCTTTCTCTCCACCCTGTCTGGCTGAAGCTGCTAAAGCATTTCATTTGAATGGCTGCGATCTCTGATGGCTTGTGATGGGCCTGTGAGATTGTGTTTCTGCCGGCTGAATGGGTGCAGTCATGTCTGAAGAAATGGAACTCCTGGGGCGATTAGCAGGACTGTTTTGTTTCTGTGCTCTTGTCCCAGGTCATCTGATAGCAGAGTGGTGACTTTGGTTAATGAGTCACGCTAAGCATCTCTTTAAAGGTCAGCCATTATGCAGACAGTGGCCCTTTGCCCAGACTGCGAGTCCATCGGCCATTGTTCGCTTCCTTGGGCTGCCACCGATTTAGTCCATGTCGTTGCTTTGGTCTTCAGAGGAAGGGACGGAGCGAATCAGAGGGACTTGGCAGTTTATAGGCTGATGGCAAGCTACTGTGAAAGAAGCTGGACACCTGCCTAGTTCCTCCCATTCTGTTGGTGTTTGGAGTGAGCTGTCCCAGCTTGTGTGGGCAGGCGTGCTCCATGAAGAAGCACCAGTCAGTCCCACGCTGCTGGTGCCCACTGGCAGGATATAGATTCTCTTTCTTTATCAGAGCTCAAAGCCTGAGTTGACATGGTGCCCGAACACTTTGCACTGCGGCAATCAATGCCCGATGCCTACAAATACAGTCTCTCTCTCTCTCTCACTCTCTCTCTTTCTTTCTGTGTCTCTCCTCCTCCTCTCTCTGTCTCTCTCTCTTTCTGTGTCTCTCCTCCTCCTCTCTCTCTTTCTCTCTTTCTGTGTCTCTCCTCCTCCTCCTCTCTCTCTCTCTTTCTGTGTCTCTCCTCCTCCTCTCGCTCTCTTTCTGTGTCTCTCCTCCTCCTCTCTCTCTCTCTCTCCCCCTTTCTTTCTGTGTCTCTCCTCCTCCTCTCTCTCTCTCTCTTTCTTCCTGTGTCTCTCCTCCTCCTGCTCTCTCTCTCTTTCTTTCTGTGTCTCTCCTCCTCCTGCTCTCTCTCTCTCTGTCTCTTTCTTTTTCTCTCTCTTTCTTTCTGTGTCTCTCCTCCTCCTCTCTCTCTCTCTCTCCCCCTTTCTTTCTGTGTCTCTCCTCCTCCTCTCTCTCTCTCTCTTTCTTCCTGTGTCTCTCCTCCTCCTGCTCTCTCTCTCTTTCTTTCTGTGTCTCTCCTCCTCCTGCTCTCTCTCTCTCTCTCTCTTTCTTTTTCTCTCTCTTTCTTTCTGTGTCTCTCCTCCTCCTCTCTCTCCCCCCCCCCTTTCTTTCTGTGTCTCTCCTCCTCCTGCTCTCTCTCTCTCTCTATCTCTTTCTCTTGCGCTTAGCCTGACAGACTCTGGAGAAAAGGCCCTCTGTTCAGCCACAACACACTGCTCATGTCCCTGTGAGGCTGTTTGTTGTCCAGTTATGAGGAGGAGGGAGCCCAGCACAGAAAACAAGCCCTCATCCTTTCAGTTCAGATAATGGCCCATTCTGTTGTTTGGCCAGGCACAGGCCTGTGTGTGAGATCGGGCTTGGCTGGTGTCAGGGTACTGCTTGGAGTGGGCCTGCAGCTGCATTTTAAGAGTGTGCTGCATCCATGACGTGAATGAGGCGCTTTTAGTATTTGGATTGGCTCAGTGTGTTCTCTGTGAATTTGTAACTGATGAATGACTCAGTGTTTTTTTTTTTTTTTTTTCGTTGTTGTTGTACGATTGGAGACAAAATGATGAGAAAAGTGTTTTTGGATTTTTCTCTTTGCAGAATAACTCCATATCCCCATCGGAAAGCTTACGCACAGCCAGTGAGAAGCACCGCAGCTCCTCTGACTACAGTTTGGACTCTAAAAAACGCAAAGTGGAGGAGAAAGACAGCATGAGCAGATATGTAAGTCTGCAAAGGAAATGTTTGGTGTTTAATAAAATATGCTTCATCACTTTTCTTGCTAAGAAATAAGATAAGAAAGTAGATAGCACTCCTTTGTGCCAATTGAATGTTTAGCTACAACCAGGATTTGGTTAACTTGGGAAAACTGCTATCGTGGCTCCGTCTAAAAGTTGAAAACCACCATTTTATATTCCAAAATGTTTTAAGTAATACGTGGTTTCAGATGTATTTTATATGTTTTTTGGTTTTTTTTAAAGAAAAGGAAAAAAGTCTTTGTGAAGGTGTCTTATTTGCCAATTATCTCTACAGGACAGTGATGGAGAGAAAAGTGATGACCTGGTGGTGGACGTGTCTAATGAGGTGAGCAGAGCAGCAGCTTCTAGTAAAATGGCGTGTTGATGTTGAGCTAAGACGAAGCTTTTTACGTGAGCGTTGAATCTTTCTGCATTTCTCCAGGATCCTGCCACTCCGCGCGCTAGCCCCGTACACTCGCCGCCTGAAAATGGCATAGACAAGCCTCGGCCGCCAAAGAAGGACACGCCCAATAGCCCGGCATCAGTGGCATCCTCTGGAAGCACTCCATCCTCCAAAACCAAGGAGCTCAGTCATGTAAGACACCGAGAGTTTGCAACAAACTAGGACAGAGGGGGTTTAAATGAGAATTGCAGAGAGAGAGAGCACAGGGATATGTGCAAATAAATCTGGGACGTTTTCTGCAGTGGATTAGGAATGGCTGTTGGTGCTCTAAGTGCATGACTAAACGTCAGGGATAATATTGTCCCGCATCAGGATCAGTCAGGTCTTCTCTGTTAATAGCTCAATGTATTTAACTATTCCAGGATTTTTCTCCCTCTGCCTCACTAAAAGATTAAAGCCAAAGCAGTAAGGGGATAAAAACAGCCCCATCTCCATTGTGGTCATAATAGGTTTTAGAATAAATAGCAGTTTATGGCTCTGCAGGACTATGAGGGTTGTCAGAATTAGATTGGATTAAGTTCAGTTTGCTCTCAAATTGTCAGTCTGCACAGTGCCTGCTTTCCCGGATTGTGATTGTGCTTGCTCTCTCGTTCCCTCGACAGAATGACAAATCCTCCACGCCTGGCCTCAAGTCCACCACCCCCACACCTCGCAATGATGCCCCCACCCCTGGCACGAGCTCCACTCCCGGGCTCAGACCCATCCTGGGCAAACCACCAGGCATGGAGGCTCTTGGTTGGTACCAGCCTTTTCCCTCTCTAACAACTGAGATAATCGTTTTTCCATCCTTCTTCTTATGCACTGTTATAATCACATACCAACGTCCCCCTTCTGTCTCCCACTGTAGCAGCCCCGGCTTTGCGCACCCCTCTGTCCATCGCA
Source organism: Labrus mixtus (assembly GCF_963584025.1). Taxonomy (NCBI): domain Eukaryota; kingdom Metazoa; phylum Chordata; class Actinopteri; order Labriformes; family Labridae; genus Labrus; species Labrus mixtus. Next base: position 7,131,402 of record NC_083615.1, read on the forward strand.
GGCTCCTACCCGACCCCTTTTGCCATGATGGGTCATCATGAAATGAACGGAGGCCTGACTAGTCCTGGTGTGTATGCTGGTCTGCACATCTCCCCTCAGATGAGTGTCGCAGCAGCTGCAGCCTATGGACGCTCCCCAATGGTAACGCTCCATCCTGCCCTTTTTATTTAGCTCTCCATCAACTAACTGAGTTTAAAGTTATCTGACATTTAACAATACACTAATCAACCTTTTTACCAAGTTTGTTGAAGAGATCAATACCCCTCTCATATCTGTCTGTTAAAGTGTCCCAGTGAAAATTTAGACCTCCAGTGACTGCCATCAGAGGTCATGAAATGATCATTTTTTTTAAAGGTTTCCATCTCCTCACTTTTTAGGGGTTTGATCCTCACACCCACATGAGAGCACCCGGCCTTCCAGCCAGCCTCACATCCATTTCTGGTGGCAAACCGTAAGCCTCTCACCATTTAATTATAATAACTTAATTTGTATAGCACTTTAAAAAACAAAAGGTTTACAAAGTGCTTTGACATATGTTGAGAATGTAAAAGCATTTTAAAGATATTTAACAGTTACACGTGCCTTTTTTCCCCCCCATCAGGGCTTATTCCTTTCACGTCAGTGCAGACGGGCAGATGCAGCCTGTTCCCTTCCCCCCCGACGCCCTGATTGGCCCTGGTATCCCACGCCACGCCCGTCAGATCAACACGCTGAGCCACGGCGAGGTCGTCTGCGCCGTTACCATTAGCAACCCGACGCGTCATGTCTACACTGGTGGCAAAGGTTGTGTCAAGATCTGGGACATTAGCCAACCGGGCAGCAAGAGCCCAGTGTCCCAACTGGACTGTCTGGTGAGAGCCGCTACATTTCATCTGTTAGGAATTTTTCTTTAGCCAGTTCTTTGTTTTTGTTTTTCTTTAAGGGACATGGAACTGTTTTCCAATAAATATCTGATAATCCTCTGTTAAATACAAGGAACATGCATCTCACTGACAATATTACAGCTAATTCAATGGTACACAAATGGAGCCAATGCTTGGGTCAGTTTTTACATTAAAAATGAGAAAATAGTCATAAAGCTTATGATGAACATTATGTAAAGCTTGAAATCTTATTCAATCAGTGAAGGACTGGCAGAATCCAAAGTGTGGTTTTATTATGACAGAAGGGTTTTCATCCTCTTTCCTTAACTCTCTCTAGCTCTGCTGCCTTAAACATGTATTGATCTGCGTTCTCCTCTCTGCAACAGAACAGGGATAACTACATCCGCTCCTGTAAGCTGCTGCCTGATGGCCGCACATTGATTGTTGGAGGCGAGGCCAGCACATTGACGATCTGGGATTTGGCCTCTCCGACACCCCGCATCAAGGCCGAGCTCACCTCCTCTGCCCCTGCATGCTACGCCTTGGCCATCAGCCCTGACGCCAAAGTCTGCTTCTCCTGCTGCAGCGATGGAAACATTGCCGTTTGGGACTTGCACAACCAGACTCTCGTTAGGTAGGGTGGAAAAAAAAAAACTCTTATTCACTCTTGTGTGGGCTTTGGCTTCTTGACAGAATTGTGGTTGTGTGAGTCATTCTGAAAGAATAAGTCAATAATATTTGTTTGACTTCTGACTTTGATTGTAGGCAGTTCCAGGGTCACACGGATGGTGCTAGCTGTATTGATATATCCCATGATGGCACTAAGCTGTGGACAGGCGGTCTTGACAACACTGTTCGCTCCTGGGATCTGAGGGAAGGTCGGCAGCTGCAACAGCATGACTTCACTTCACAGGTACGATCCTCTAACTCGCAACACATTGCTCAAATACACGCTGATCCACAGATTCGCTGAAGAGGGAGTATTCCCTTTTAAGTTCCGGGACTGTCGGTAAACACTGCTTTGTCCCTTTTCTAGATCTTCTCTTTAGGCTACTGTCCAACTGGAGAATGGCTCGCTGTGGGCATGGAAAGCAGTAATGTGGAAGTGCTCCACCACTCAAAGCCTGACAAGTATCAGCTCCACCTGCATGAGAGCTGTGTCCTCTCCCTCAAGTTTGCTTATTGTGGTATGAAAACATACTTAATCAGAAATGTCTCACTATACCTAACCACAGCGCTTTCCTGTTTCTTAACGTGTAATCAATATAAACGTTTTTTTTTTTTAAAGTCTTAATAACTATTTTGCTTTCAGGGTTAAATAAATGAAAGATTCTTAATATGTAGTATTGAAGTCCACGAGAGGCTGACTGTTCTGCGGCTTCTCTTCACAGGGAAATGGTTTGTGAGCACGGGGAAGGACAATCTGTTGAATGCATGGAGGACGCCTTATGGCGCCAGCATATTCCAGGTATGCAGATCAATACACTCTGTCTGTAGGCCGCACAAAGTTATGCACAGTTGGAAGGGCACAGTGACCGCTGTCTGACAGTACTCTCCTATCAGTGAAAACTGAACCTGAATTATTGACCTGACAAAGAAGTCTTTCTGAGCAGCGTCAGGCAACAACTTGATGTCATTGTAATCTAATCTTAACCGTTGGTCAGCGAATTCTCTCCTCTTTACATCAAAGATGGTTGAAAATGTTAACTGCCCCCAAGACTAATATGTTTTTATCTTTCTCAGTCCAAGGAATCGTCTTCTGTCTTGAGCTGCGACATCTCGACGGACGACAAGTATATTGTGACAGGCTCGGGTGACAAGAAGGCCACCGTATATGAAGTGATCTATTAGAACAGAATGCTTTGGATCAGAGCATGCTCGTGCTCAGGAACAGTAGACACTTCCTCCATCTACCTTCCCTCACACAGACAGCATGGATGTTGCCTGCTGCCCCGGGGTGGATGGGCAGGAAGTTTGGCAGTGCCAGACTGAGCGAGATGTTGGTGACGTTGTGGCCCTGGATGCTGTAATCTTATGGCTCTGCCCTTCCTCACTCATACAACTAACACTTGTACAGCAAGTGCAGTTCCCTGAGGCACTAAGAAGAAAATAATGTCTTGCTGTTTTTCTGTTTGTTGGATATTTCTTTTTTATTCGTCCTTTTTAATGTGGAGATAAAGTTCCATGACACAACTAGAAGCAGCGCTTCGCTCTGGAGCTTCTCCTCGGAGGTCCTGTGAAAAGTGTACATAATGGAGTAATAAAAGGCCTTTTATAGATTTATATTTTGGTGTCCAGTTACGCTTGTGATGGTTCTTTCTTGTTTTCCCCATGATTTTATGTCCCCTCTGGGGATGGAAATTAGATTAGGACTTTGTAAAAGGATATTCTATTTCAGTTTTTCCTCCCCCTCTGTGTCGGTGTCCAGAATGACCTTTTTGGAAATCTAATTTGGATTTTTTTTTTTTTTTTTTACTGACAACAGCATTTTTTCTTCGCTATTTGCTGTAACACAGAACACAGGAACACAGACGTTCATCAGATGGATTTAAACAGTGGAGAATTCTGGAAAGGACCTGACTTTTTTTCCCGGACAGGCGGCAGGAGAAAATCATGTTTTCAACCCATTTCTATCCTCTGGACCTGTTCAGTAGATATTCATCTCTGAAAAAAGACCTATCACACAGGACACTGGCTGCTTTCAGTGACCGTTAAACTGAAAACTTTCAACAGGAGGACTAAAGGATTTTTCTGAATAAGCAGCTGTGACCTGCATTCAACCTGTTCTCTCAACTACACTCGGCAAAGTTTAGTCATCAGTCCAGGAGTTAATTATTTCCTCTCTGGTTTGACTCTGTGACTGATGTGCAAGATTTACATGGTTACTCATAAAGGTGGCAAAAAAAAGCCATCACCATTTCCGGTATGCTCAGTTTGCTTTCATAAATATTTCCTAATATTCAACAACGATCTTCTCATCGACAGGAATGGTCTCTGCATAAGCACACGTTAGCCTGTGTAGCATACACGATTCATCATCCCTGAGGATTGTACAGTTGGCAGTTGTTGATAAATCAATAAACTGTTTTTATATTTAAAAAATCTTGACTGAATTCCTACTGTGCTTGGGCCTTGCTACTGTCGCAGGTTTTAAAGGAATTATTTGGTATTTAAATATAAGCTCATTCACTTCCCTGCCAAGAGTTAGATGAGAAGATTGACACAAATCCTGTGACTCATGTTCAGTAAATATGAAGCTACATTCAGCAGCCAGTGAGCTTAGGTTTGCAGAAAGATGGAAAACGGGGAAATTGCTTTAAGCCTTGCCATGTTTCAAAGTAACAATATCTCCTATCAACATCCTGGTTCAGTAATTTAGGGGTTACCTAGCAACAAATTGTGATTACTAGCCCACAGGAAGTGACGACTCCTGGCCAAGAAGTAGAATCCAGCAGGGCTGTTTTTTTTTTTTTTTTAAAGGCAAACTTGGAAGTTAGCATTACCTTTTAAAATAATGGATCCATAACTGCAAATATAGGAAGTTAATTTCAGGTTCTTCAATGCATTTGATGCACACAGGCCATCTGTGTCCTGATTAAACATTGAGGTATAATGTGTTGATCTGTAAGCTTTACATATTCATAAAAAGTTGCCAAGCAGCTTCCTCCTCTACATTATGCTAAGCTAAGTGTGCTAGATGGTGACTGTAGCCTGTAGCTTTACACTGACTTTAAATACAGTAGTGTCAATCATGATTAACACAGCAAAACAAAATGTTTACACTTTGGTTAAATGTCAATCATTTGCTTGCTATAAGTAAAGCTGATTTAGATTTATAAATGCATATTGGATTTTGTGCTACAATGGGACAGGGTTGAACCATAGACTGTAAACAATAGTGGATGAAGCATGAGTGATGTCACCCACTGGTTTCTGAAGGGCTGTTTTGGAAGCCTGTCCAACGCGGTTACAATGCTGACTCAAGCTTTTGGTCAACCTAATGACAGGCAAAGAGCAGGAGCTGAGGCGGGCCTTAAGCCTCATGACCAACCGCTACAACGCTGTTGCTTGAAGTCAGATCCGTCACGCCCATCGTTATGCAAACTCGTATCATTTATTAAACCAAAATGGGTGAGTTATAAAATGTGTTGATGTGATGGCTGCTTGTTGGCTCAAATTCTAACCATGTATGGGTTCATGGAGAACTTCACTGCTACTGAGGGCAACGCTAACTTCTGTTGCCCTTTGGTCTGGTTCTAGGTTTGGTTCACGCTAACTTCCAGACTTGACAGTAAATGGATGTTCATTAGTAAATGGCTTCGAATGTGTCCAGATAGTGCCCAAAAACTACCAGGTTTTTCATTAATATTAGAGAGATGAACTTCCAAATAGTGGTCAATGAGACCAACAGCTCTTTTTGTACGGTTGTTGTATCAATGTATGTTGGCAGCACTGAAACACACAGCCGTCTCAGAGTGATACAATGAGGCAGAGTTTTTATGTGGCCCCACTTCAGAATGCTGACGCAAACACTGCTCGAGCTCTTCGAGTGGTCTTTTGCTAGTTGAGTACTTTTGGGCAGGATGAGGTGAATGGCCCAGTCCCTCCACTCCAGAACGAGACTCTTCTAGGACTCTGTGCGTGAAGCTGTGAGCCCTTCATATGGCTGCCTCTTCAGAGATGTTATTGTTAGATTTTAAAAGAGGCGGCCGGATGCTTTCAGCATGGAGCCAGCCGCCATGCTCTGCTCTCACAGGCTCATTTGTTAAAGGCTATAGTCTTTCTTTTCCCACATTGCTGAAGTGTGTACTTCCTGTGGGCATTTGTAGCTTAAGCTCCTTTCTCAAGTAGAATTTTCTTCCTCACTTAATCAAACAGTGGAATATCTGCAGATGAAAGGTTGTAGCTTCTGAGTGCCTATTGCTGGACACTGAGGGGGTCATTGTCTCGCCTTCCGCTGATCTACCTCTCAATGGAGGGCTTTCAGCAGGTTCTCATGCAAAAGCCCATGCTGCCCTGTTCTGTTTAGAGTGGCTACAGTGCAGACTCAAAATTGGATGCCCTAAGTGTTTTACAGCAGCTCTTCACATACATAGCACATAGTCCAATTGTCAATTGTTAAAGCCAAGATTCTAAGACCATACAGAAATTCAACAGGGGACAGTAATGCCAGAATATGGCCGTATAACCACTGTGTGAATTTTGTCCATGTGTGTGTGTACGTGTGTGTTAGTTGCCAGGCATTGATCACAGTCCACCACAATTCTGGCTGGTTCTTTTGGCTGGCATTTTGTTTTCCACCCTCCCCCATCCATCACACAGAGAATCAGGTTTGTTTTTTTTTTTTTCCCAACAGCGAGCGACTGGCACCGTGCTGAAATGCAGAATAATAATCCCCTAATCACCTGAGTATTGCCAGTCCTGGGTTTTATCTGCAACTGATGTGAAAGCCCCCAGTGCCTAGTGATTACAGCATTTGATCTGGGTAATAATGTCTTCACTGTTGCCCTGCTTAGGGCCCAAAGGCAGTGGCGCTCTAATCCACAGTGCATTCTAGTGGAATCGCATTACACAAAGACCACCAGGGTTCTGCTCGAGAGAGAGGAGGGGTAGGGGATGGGGGGGGTTAAAGGAGGAGGTTGCCATGGAAACAAGCTTCTCTCTCTCTCTCTCTCCCTCATACTGACATACATGCACACATACACACATAATACACACTCTCTCCTGGGATAGATAAGCAAAGGACAGGTTCTGTGTTTACGTTCCACGGGCCCTCCAATCCTTGAGCAGGTTGAGCCCTGATAACACGAGGCCTGTACAGCCAGCAACCACTGTCAGCAGATAAGCACCCCAGCCGAGCAGAGCAGTCATCGCCCTCCAACCAGGATGAGCAAACCTCGGAGACCTGGATTCATTTGGATTAGGCTGGATTGCCACTGCCTTCCTCCGCCGCTGCTGCTGCTTTTGCTGCTGCGTTCAGACTACTGATGTTCACAGGACTTTCTACATGAGAACCCAATGTTACACATCACCCTGTCGAGCCTTTGGGCTTAGCGAGAGGACACGGGCACAGTATTGGACTGGATGCTATTTAAGATATTGAGGTCAAGGGACTGTCTGGACCGGGGCAGCTTTTTGCCACCGCAAATGGAGAGCTGTGAAGCTATAGAAAAACGTAACCACTTAATGAGTATGTTCACCACCTTCTGATGTCTGCTTTATTTGCAAAGGCCGTTTTGCACTGGAAGGCCCCAATACTATTGAGATACTCCTTTGTACTTGTTTCAAGTATGTAGTAAAACCCAGTAATTCAATACCGAGAGTAATTACATTTGTATGATACTAATGCCCTAAGAAGGAACCAACAGGCTCTTTGATGTTGAGATCAAGACAACTACAAGTACTACTTTATCATGTGCATTATGCTAACATGCTAATTATATTTCCACACACATTCTTTGATTAAGGCACAGCTGGAGGTGCATAAGCAACATTACTAATTACAGAGGAAATTGTGGTATTGAGCTTAAGTGAGCTGAGTTTCCTCTTGGCCCATTCTTCTGCATTTGTGTTTACTTCTTAGATATCCTTTTTTTATATATATAAATCCAATAAACAGCATGATCACATGCTCTGAAAAAAGGGGGCTGATTTCCTAAATAGTTCATATGGATTTATTTCAGTTTGAGTTGATTAAACACCATGTTATAAATTCCCAAAATGTTCGTATTACGCAGGTGTTGAATGGGTTTTGATGGAGGCTTTTTTTTTTGCAGATATTTATATTTAATTTACCTTTTTACCTCGCGAAGAGTTGTCATCACTGATATCTGACATGAAACATGCTAGCTAACAACAGGTGCTCCAGACACTAGGAAAGACTGCGGCAACCAACATTGAACCTTCAGTCAGTGTTTGATTTGATTTGATGTGACATCGGCTCCGATACATTTCAAATCAACTTTGAAGAGCTGACACATGACAAATCAGAAAATCTAATCAAGCTAATTCGTTTAGGTAACTGCTTTATTTAAGTGGAGGAACAGGGTTCTGATTCTGAAGGCAAACTCACGACAGATTATTTGAAGTGTAATAGAGGTGCTGGAATTTATTTTCCAGATAAAGGTGATAAAAGGACACGAAGGAATAATTTCATTAAAAGTTCATTTAGTGGAAGAAAGCTTTGAACAATTTGAATAAAGAATCCCTCATTTATTTCTTCCTTATGATGACATATATCCTGACAACAGTTGGACAGGATTTCTGTCTTTAAATGAAGTCACGAGTGCTCACTGTAGATTGACTAGTTTGCAGAAAAGATAATATTTTGAATTATCATCAGAATAATGTAACTTTCTTATATGTGACAGGATACACTGGATCTTTTACTTTCATCACAGCGAATGCTCTCATCTTTGTGTTGTTCTTGTGTACTATAGTCATCAGTGTAGAGGTAAAGCCTGCACTCTAAAAAAAAAAAAAAGGGTATACTTTGATCACAAGATTGCCCGCCCTTGTCTCTTGGCTTTTTGGAAAGCTCTTACACGTATAAGTAGTGAAGAGGCTCCATGATCTCTGTGCTGAAGAGCTCAGTCTGTCCAAATACTCTGTTGTGAGGCTCAAGTGTTATTCTCTACTGCAGAGTGATATGTTTGCTATCATGTTGTGGAGTGGGCAGACACACCTAAGGCCTCTGGAGTGGGACATTGTTTTTTAACTGGACTACTGTTATATAAAACCAAAGTTATTGGCTATATTCTTTAGGGGCTTTAGCTAAATGTAGTTAGTTTGTTGATTAGTCTTCTACATATTTGTGGGATTGTATAGACATACTTTTCCATAGCCCAAGGTTATCCATTCTGATGTTTTGATTTCTTCAATCAATATTCTAAAACCGGAGGTTTTGAGTTTGCTGATTTTGCTGCAGTTTTGTTATAATATAAAAATCGAAGCATTTGGAGAGCGCATAAAAAGTAATTGAATTATATGCGTTAAAATGAGTTAAATCATGAGTCCCTTTATTAAAAAGTTGGCAGTTTATTAAGACACACAACACATGGTTTTTCTTTTGATCTTTCTTATCAGTAACCATATGGATGATTATATGCAGCTTCAGTATTTGGCTTAAATGTAACTTTCTTCTTGTCTTATGGTGATATTAATGATAAATGAGTCACGACAGGATCTTTTTACAAAGCACTTTTAAAGGATGTAAAAGTGCTTTATATTGGAGAAATGCAAATATTGGAGAAGTCTTTTTACTATGTATTCACCTTTTAAAAAATACATTTAAGTAAACCTAGGAACATTTGACACCCTACTTATAATGTGTTTTTGATGTAATTGTTTGGAAGAATGGATTTCTCCCGCCTGCTTCCGGTCTCTGGTGATTTTGTTCTTCTTCCTGGTAAACACTTTATTTCTATTCCTGTTTGATTCATTGAAGCATCTGTCATTCCCAGTGCTCCCACTGAGCCCGACAAAAGCAGAGCCATGTTAGATTGAAAAGACAGAGGGGCAATCTCTCAAATGGATCTCTTTTTCGAAAATATATTATGACATAATCATGTTTTCTCCCTAAAAGCCCAGGGGAGGCCTGTCTGTCAGATTGCAGTCTGCCTGACTGCCTGACCTGAACAGAAACAGCAGTTGTGTGTTAATAGAACCCAGAGGCACTCTGAAACCTTACCCATTCTGCTTTACGCTCTCAGCCAGGAGATTAAAGCCAGGGAAACATTACAGGAGGCTGGATAATTGCCCCTGTGTCTCCAGCAGACAAAAGGCAACGCTCCGGCAATTCCCTCGGTAAATTGTCAAGAGAGGCTCAAGGATCCTTCAAGGCTGCAGCAAATTGTACAGTGCTGTCTAACAAACTACCAATCTCTGGATATTATGAGGCTTCCATATATCCTTGGCCATAATGACAGCTTGCAGCTCCATAATGGAGTGCAGGCACAAGATAGCTTTTGTGCGCACACTTTCAATAGAAAAATCACTACCTTGGTTCCCAGTCTGCGCTGTTCATTTTTTCCTTTGTTCCCATTTGTATTTTGATTTATTCTGCCATCATTTTTATTTTATTTTTATTCAGAGCAGAGTGCCGACTGCTGCCTCCAACACATGATTGCAACCTTTACTCCTGAGGGCCACTTGATTCCCTGACAGGAAAAAAAAAAAAAAATCTGCAAGCAGTTAATGAGTTGCCATCTCTGCCTGGTGTTAAGGGCATCTACAAATTAACAGAGGCTTTTGACAGGGCTTTCCTTTGCTCCCTCGCTCTTTCCTGCTCTCGCCACCACTTTCTTTCTCATTCTCCCGCCTCCCCCCTTCGCTGCCCCCCCCCACCCCCTCCTGCTCTTCAATTTTCTCCCTCTACCTGCCTGCTTCATGCTCCAGTGGCTCCGTGGCGGGAGCAGCGCTGTCTGGCTCCGGCTCTGAGCAGCTCTCATTGTCAGCGCGGTTCATGTTTAGAATTAGCCATTTAATGAGAACAAAAGAAATTAATTGGTGGTTTAAGCCTAATGAGACGTCTGTGAAATTAACGGGCCTTGTCAATAGAAACAAATAAAATCCTTCAGCTTGTTGTTGTGGTGCATTATTGTGACAAAGCTTTTGACACAATGATGAATAGCAGGTCAGGAGAGACCATCTGTGCTTTTTTAAACCCCTGCAGGAGGGGGATGGAATGTGGGCTTGCTTGGAAAGAGATGGTGATAAAAGAGGGGGGGGTGGATTGGAGAATAGAGGAGAGAGAGAGAGAGAGAGGAAAAGCTGAGAAAAAAAACAAATTCACCCTCTTTATTCATCGGCCTTTAGCATGATACCGCTGTCTAACCATGGTTACAAAGGATATAAAAAAACAAGTACATTAGCATGTGAAAGGCGCCGGGACTCTGACTATGCGTCCAGAAAGCAAAAGAGCTCTGATTTCGAGGGATATTTAACCTCCATTCAGACGGCAACAAAGGCCTGGCTGTCGCACTGAGAGCAGCGGTTCAGCCTGATTGGGGCTCAGGGGGGAGGGAGGAGGGAAGGAGAGGAGGGGACAGGCAGGATCACAGACCTCATTTGTTCCCCCTCTTTACTCTAGCCTGTCTCTATTCCCACTGAAGAGCAGCATTTCCTCTCTATACCCCCCCCCCTTGCCATCGCCCCCTCTCAAAGTTGTAAATGTATGACCTGAGGAATAAATTGGATGGGAAGGAGGCAGCACAGAAAAAAAAGTAATGCATCTCTATCATGTTCACTGACCTTTATTTACCACGCGTTGAGAAAGATTGTTGTCTATGTTATACGTCTGCCTCGCTTCCTTTGCTTTTAATGCCCTGCTATGGAAGTCGTGTACATGATGGAGGCAGTTATCTTCCAGATTCGCTTCCCTCGCTCTCCGGCCACCCAGCAGGGCCCGGCCCAGCCCTGCCTGTTTGTGTATCATGGAGACACTGTTTGCTTTCCTGTGCTGATCAAATAAACAGGCCATGTCTTTGGGGGGCGGGAGGTTGGAGGAGTGGTGTCTGTGTGTTGTTTAGCTCTCTGGGTGTAGATAAGGAATTGTTTGATGGGGTAGAGAGAAATGAGAGCGATTTAGGTCAGCTAATCTGATTTACACAGAGATGGTCTGGCCATTGCAGGGAACAGTAATTACATAGAGGGATTAAAAGCCCCCCCAAAGCTCCCCAACCTACCGAGAGGAGAGAGGGGTGGAGGCTTAGAGGCCTGAGAACTGCTCGAGTGTGTTGCAGCAACAACAACAGCTTGAGCAGTTCTTGGTGCAGATTAAGAATGGCTGCGATTGCGCTTTAAACAAAAGGGGGCATTTGGCTAAAGCTGAATTACTTAGCTTGTTTACACGCATTTACATCTGCTGCTTTGATCCAACAATTATCTGAATTTATTTTCTGCAGCCAAAAATCACAGATCTGTCAGCCAGGGAATCTGGCAAAACCAGCTGATGTCATCAGATCAGTTGTTCATCAGATCGCTGTTTACATCCAATCGTGTTGTGTTTATTTTACTCCCAAAAGCCTCTTTTGTCACTGCTGCATCTTATCAAATTGTAAAAATGTTTTTGATACGCCATGATTCTTTTTTTCTGCGTTTCTGCTAGGTACAGGGCAAATATTTAACGCTATCTCTCATCACCATTTGCCTCTGTATTTAAAATGCACAGCAGAATGATTGCACTGCCAGAGTCATTACTTCATCCACAGGAATGACTTGCACGCTTGGCTGCCATTTCTCGAGTGTGCTCGGCTAATCCACTCATTGCTTTGTGCATTCAGTGCTGTGAACCATAGGGCACCCGCTTGGATGCCCGTGCATAAATTACTGCCACGGAACATAAAGTGCTGGGAGGATTTTCCTTAACGATCGCCAACGCTTTAAACGCTTCTGCTTCAACAGTCGATGCTGCTCAGCCCATTCAATTATTCAGCGGCCTGTCCCTCATTAACAAAATCCTGACCTTGACATGTCTGCCCTATTTCTCTCCCCTGACAGCCTCAGCTCGCCCAACGACTCTGTTTGCTCTGATATTGGCTGGGAAATCCATGCATATTGATAAGTTGTTTGCTGTGTAATTGAAAATGTCAGTTATGAGACGGATGCAGACAAAGGTCAGTCCTAGAACGACAGGCGCTTGTATGGAGCATATACTGTATAGTGTAGGAAGGAGTAAGGATCCAAGAACAATACATTTTTCCATGTGCACTTTGTCCCAAGACACTGGTAAAGAGAGGACATTTTAAGATGTTTAAACGTAATAGCATGTCTCTACTCTAGATTTTCATAGAGTTTTATGGATTAGTTTGTGGTCACTTGATTGAAATTCTAATCTGTTACCAAAGGTCAAATTGTTCATCATTCACAGCTCGTGGTCTGGGTAAACATCCGCGGCTCAAACGTTCAATAAGACTTATGAATATGCTCATCAAATAAGGAGCCGGCCATCTCTGGAGGAGTCACAGGTGTCCTCTGGGTGCTGTCTTATCTCAGGGAAAGCGTTGTACCTTATGCATCAATGATGCGATGTGTCAATCAAAAAGCCGCCCCCGCTCTGCTTCATCTGCTCCAATCTGACCGTCTTAATCTGCTCCACAGGGGTGGGATCTGAGGTTAGAGTGCTCGCCGCTATTAATACATAAACAAAGATTTGGACCTCAATCCTCAAGTGCCTCTGCTGGCCGTCATCCCCCCCCCCCGCCGCCGCCGCCAACCCCCCATCCTCCCCGCAGGCAGAGTGGTGACTGCCTGCTGGTTCTTTAATCGATTGCTAATGGGTTCAATTCCGTCGTTGAGAAGCTGCTTGGAACCAGGCCTTGAGACTGAATGAAGTGGAAATACCATTTGCGGCTTTATGAGGCATTATACTGCAGTGAGAGACCTCTATTCGGCATGCTTCACAGCGCTGCATAGAGTTTTGCACCACTGCTTGATGGTTTTTCTTATGCCGGCTCCTACTGCTCTCGTCTCAGTGCTCTCCATTTACACTGTGCCCTAAAGCATTTACATCCATTCAGTCTACAACAAAATAGCTTTGCTTTGCTTTGCTGCATTTTTCACGAGTCTTGATGTGTCTGGTAATTACCATAGTATATCTCATTGTACACAGGGGGGGCACAACTGTTTCCTTCCATCCTTAAGATGTGATATTATTCATCAGTTTTTTAGCATGCAGCTGCGACCCTGCGCCGCTCAAATGCTTCTGGGATCACTGTGTCTTATTAACAACAGAGAGCATGCAATTCCGAGTCTCTTGAATATGAGGGTGCTGGATGAGTTGTGAAACTGCAGATGCAATTTTTTTTCTATTGCAGTAACATCTTTCCATCTTCTGTAGATGTTGCAGAGCGAGAGAGGTTGTGCCTCATACGCTCCCTAGTTTACAGATCTGCCCAGATTTCTGCAGTGCTCTTATGAGCTTGCTCTGGCTGAAATGCAAAGCTAAGCAGCCAACACTGCTCTACATTTCACAGCCAGTCCCAGCAGACATGTGCTCTTTGAAGCATTTCTGGGCCAGGGATACACGTCTTGTTTGTTCAGTACTTCTGGAAGAAAAAAAAAAGGAAAAGAAAAATGCAAGCTATTTTTTTCTTTCACTATGGCACAGAGTAACATTCTTTGACGTCTCCACAGAAAGCCTTGTATTACAGCAACTTGCTGCCAGATGCCTTGATAGAATCACCCGTGTCAAACAGGAAGAGAAATAAATGCTTCATTGAACTAGAGCTTAGCTGGGTGATGTTGGGAATGGCGAGAGAAGGAGAGAGAAAGGGCGGGCTGAGCAGGGTGCTGTGTGGGTGTCTGTGGGTGTCAGCTCACTAGAGGAGGGTTATTCTCAACCCTCCGCATGAGCACTTTCTTCGATGTGGTGTGCATAATTAGTGTTCCTGGCATAGAAAGTCTCATCAATGGATATCTAATCTTCTAAAGAACTAGAAAAAGAAAGCGGTAATCAAGGAAAGCAACGATTCTGGTAGGCGACCTCTTGCCAGCAGCTTCAGCGGGGTACAAAGCACATGTTTGTGTTTGTTCTTTCAGGCTCATCTTCGAGCGCCAAGTAGAGTATGACAGGATTTACATGCAGGTTTCTAATCTCTGTAAGCGAACCTGTTTCGGGATGTAATTCACATGGTATGTCTTTTGATTCGGATTAGTCTGGGCAATCCTCTTACCCGCGGCTCAGTATAACTTATCACTGACAAGGCCGTCTCGTGAAGCAGTGCAAATCCTCATATCCACCCCTCCCAGACTTCCAACTCTTAATTCTAATCTGTCCAAATCTGATCTGAGACTTTAACTTCCAAATACCTCTTGAAAGCCAGAGCTCAAACTGAAGTTCATGCAAGGGCTTTGGATTACATAAATTGAGGTTAGGGATTTCCAATATGGCCTTATGTTTGAGAATAGAGCAGGATTTGGATGTAGGTTGCGGTGGAAAATCTTGTGCACGTTGACATGTTTTTACTTTAATGTTGAATCTTAACTAAAGGGATCATGACTCTTTTTATACCCAGTATTCTTAAGTAATTGATATTGCACATTAACATAAAATAAGTCATGTTATATAGCAAAAAATATCCTGCATATAGTCTATTGATGGAGAAAGTTTCTGAACACTGCTTACTTACCTTGATGATTTGCTTTGGCATAGAAATACCTTAAAATATTTCACCATATAAGTCACATTTCTGATCCTTTAAGGTTCTTTATAATTCAATAAACAGGATTTAAAGTAGAGCAGGCATGCTCCACTTTCTCTGCCTCAGCCGGAAGGCCACAAACGGGCTCTTATTAAACGTTGTAAGATTATGCCTTAATCTCTCTGAACACATGTTGGGTGGAATAAAAGCAATTTTATTTCTGAAACAGTGCTCAACACAGCTCCAGCTCTCTATAATCTTATCCCGGCTTCTGCAACAGAATGAAAAGTCTTGTCGGCGTGCCATGGCTGCTGTGGTTTTGTAGGAGGCTGAGCGATCAAGGTCCTAATTGAGAGTTAAAACACATTAATGTACCTGAGCTTGACTTGGACTGCACCTACAGCCCAAAGACAAACTTGGTTCCCAGTCGGAGAGGATTTAGGGGCTGTGTTCTCTGCTCTGGGTGAGACAGTGGTGTGAAGATGACGATAAGCCAAAGCTCTAAATCCCAGACTCAGCTGTCTTATCTCGAGCTGCTAGGCCGTGTGGCATGCTTTAATAGAGGCGGCTCGCTGTCTGAGCTTTAGCTACAATCGCATTAAGATTCCCCTTCACCTCAACTGCGCTTGTTTGTAGTCAGTTTTTGATTGAATCTTGTGAATTAAGGTTTCATCTAGGTTAAAGTCACCCCCATGGTTTAATTCTTCTGTCAGCTGCATTCTGAGGAACGAATGGTCTAATTTAATCTCTTATCATGTGTGGGAACAACAATAATACTCCAACTAATAACACACTAATGTGCTGAAAATGATCAAACTTCTTAAAAACTCAAGATTTACCTTTCTGACCTTTTTGATGCTGCAAAATGAACAAACCTTGAAGTACAAACAAAAACACTTTCAAATGAAATGAATACAATTTTGACTTAAAACGAAACAGCTTCTTTCCGAAAAAAAAAAAAAAAAAAAAGGCTGGTTAACAAAGCACGGTGAATACCATACTGTGCAGTGAAAAAAAAAAAAAAGGATTGGTTCTTTGCTTGTATTTTTATTCCTCCCAATCAAAGTGAGAAAATAGATTCTGAAAAATAAAAAGCCCACTCCGGTTAGGGTGTTTATTCAGGGAGCAGAGATTGAATTCATGTCACATGTGGCCTGAAGTAGTCCTTATACTGTTATTAAGGTGGTTTGAGAAGTCAGTGATAATGTTGCCTGGATGAAACGTAAAGGTCAAAATATGAGAATGCATATGAGAAAGACCTGAAATACACAGTTCAGAATATTTTAAGTTAATGTTTCACAGTTGTTCAGCATGTGTGTCTTCTCTCTGTATTATAGTACGTTCACACTATACAAGCACAAAACTCATGAAAAACTCCTGAACATGTTCACACGGACTTCCTCCGGTGTTTCTTCTACCTGCTGCAGGACGGGTCTTCTTTGTCAGACAGAATGTCTTCTTTGTCAGACAGAAGAAGACATTAAAGAGTCATCATGTTGCACTGGGGATTCATGATTGCCATTTTTCTCTGGCCTCAGGGTGTGGGTGTTGTGTACAGATTCATCCTGCTGCCCCTCACAGCCAGACAGTCAGGATGCAGGTTGGACCGGCCTTGTTTTAAACTGATAGTCGGCTCTGGCACTACCTCTTCCATTGTTGTGCATTTGCTATTATCCTCCCTCTGATTATCCCACCCCCCCAACTCCCCTTCCACACACACGCACACGCACACGCACACGCACACACACACATAAACGTTCACACATGCACACAGCACACCCATACCCCCAGTGAGTCGCAGTCTGTTTACTCAGGTGCTCACTCGCTCTCTGCAGTGATGAACTCCTGTGCAGACTTTAACACTCCGCTGCCTCTCAGGCAAATGCCAAAACAAATCTTGTCATAATTAGCAGTAATCCTGCTCATTACCGTCTGCTTAATTATCCTATTAATAGCACTTCCTGGGAGAGCTTGTTTGCTACGCAGGCAAATGTTTGTTCCTAAATTAGCAGACAAGAAGACAGCTCCATTGTTCAAACAGCAGCTTTGACAAAGCAGAACAGGCAGGATTAACAGCAGACAGAACGGGCCACAAGCTCATCTCCGCTTGGCGCTGACAGGCAGGGAGGAGGCAAGCCTGGGCCAACAGCAGCACTCTTATCCTGCAAGCTGCTGTGTAATCTACATAGTCAAGTACACACAATCAGCACCAGCAACTTGTCATATCAGAGCTGCAGTGTTGTATGAAATAAGTATGAGTGACAATAATAGAACCAGCTACAGGTGCACAAGGATTGCGATTACTGTGGTGCCAATATAGCAGGGTTTAAACGTGCACTGATCTTTGGTTGTAGTTTGATTAGACAAATTCACTGTTCTTTTTCTAATAGGATCAAGTCAGATGCCTCCGACCTGAGAGCCAAAGGGCGCGCTGAAGCACCCTGCAGACGACCTACAGACTAAACTCATTACATCGCAGGTAACAAGACACTAATGTGGACTAACATGGCTTTGGGACTTTCAGAGGAGGAGTTGTTGTCTGCTGTAATTCTTGTAAGGCGATTGGCTTATCATGGTAAAAAAAAAAAAAAAAATGGAGGTATTAGTGAATTGCAGGTGTCTTATCTATCCAGCCTCACCAAGTTTACAATCCAGACTCCAGAGCAAAGCTTCTAAAGGGAAATAAGTGCTACCAGCGAGGTAAAAAAAAAGAAAAAAAAAGCAGCCACACAGAGCTGTGCACACTAACCTGAGCAGACCCAACACCTCACGCCCCAGCAGGCCTATATATTATAAATGACCCCCCCTCCCCCCCTCCCCACAATGCACCAACCCTCCCATACATACACAACGTGCCATGGCTGAAGTAAGCAGAGCCCGCAGCACTGTCAGTCCATTGATGTACAACACTCTGCCCTTTGTTCCTCGTACACAAACATACTTTCCACATTAATATTTCACAAGAAATGTACTCCGTGCGTGTGATTTAAAGCCTTTTCTTGTTAACTATGCTGTTTTCTCTGCTCTGTTGCTCTGAATTATGACGGCAACTTGTCAAAAAGAAGACATGCCCGTTATATTATAATGCTATTGGAGATAAATGATTACTGGCAAGGCACGTGTGACTTAATCCACGGCGCCTTGCCGAGCTCTAGTTCAAACATTTCCCCTGCGGTCGCGCTTGCAGCTATTAGTTAAGAGCATGGAGATGTGTTTAATGTGATGTGCATACAGTGTGTGTGAGTGAGCGTTTGTAATGTGTGTGCACATTATGCACGTATGCATATTATACGTTGCTTTATTGCCGGTGCGACGTTATCAGATCTTTTTGTCGGAGTGTGAGAAAACGCATGGCCATGTGATGTGGCTTGTTTGTTCTTGTTGTCAGAGAAAAAGGCAAGGATCAATGGATTTTCCTTGCAAGAGTGAAACATGACAGACATAACGAAAGGCTTTCATGAGAAATGAATGAATAATTCATGGGCGCTCGCTGGCTGCGCTTTGTTGTGTCTCATACAGATGGGATTACAGAAGGCTAGATCTTGGAAACATATGAAAGATTAATTTGTGATCTGGGACACTGCTTGCTTACAAAAGGACTAAATAATGATTTTACTGAGAGTGGCAGGGATCTGGGGATGGGTGTGATGTGTGCAGGGGGGGCTGGACACAAAGAGCCTGCAGAGAGCACGGCACACAGCACTCAGAGTAATGTGATCTGACAGATATTCAAAAACTTTGTGTGAAAAGTGAACTACAGCTCTGAAATATTTCTCTCATCACTTGGATTGATTTTGTGATGCATTTCAATGACCACCTAAAGACGAGTTAGAGATAGAGAAGAATTGTAAATCTTTATTTGCATATTCTCAAGAAGCAAAGTCAACCAGCTTTACCTTATTTACTCTGTCAGGTATTTGGTGTTTTGGTTAAGGTTGAGAAGACTGTTAAGAACAGCCTTCTAATTAGCTGCCTTCTGCCCATTTTTTTCTAGACAAGGCTCTCCTGTACTTATAGCTGCTGAATGAAGCTAATGTAACTCAACTGTCTTTTGAAAGGAGCCCGACAATAATTCACCAGGGAGCACGAGAAGCTGTTGTCTGGTCTCTCCCAGATGGCAGAGACTCCAGGGTGGCACTGCTTGTTGTTTCTGATGAGCTGTGCATATACAAAAGCGAAACATCTGGAGCCGCCATGTGGCCTCTCCATTTGGCCAACCCCATACCTCCCCGAGCCAGATGCACCCAAACAACTGTGAGCTAAACAGCATGAATGATTCATAGAGAAGTGAGAGGCGCAGCTCACACCAGAGACCCGCCAGCCACTTTGATTGGAAATGTGAAAAACCCATGAATATGCACAAGACATTAGGCCTGCTAGGGGGGAATGATTTGTGAAATGGCCCGTATTTGATGAACATGTAGAAAGCTCCTGTGGTTTCCTAAACAGAAAGTAAGAAATATAATGTGTAATCCAATTGCCAGAGTCTTTAATTTTCAAAGTCGTGCATATGGTTTGAAAGGTGCCTTGTTAATGTGCCTGTGGGGTTATGCAGGGTTGCTTTTTGTGTCTGATATAGATGGCCAGCGTGGAAGAGGAGGGATTCCCACCTGCTCCATGGAAACATCGACCTTAATTAGATACTAAATTGATGACACTTTGCATCTGATATCAGTCAATTCAGGCAGGAATCTATGAAGTCACATTAAATGAGAATATTCAAAATGAGCAGACTTTTGTGGTAAAGGTACATGCATCATTATAATGACTGAGTCACTGGGTAAGTTAAAAAAAAGAGATCATCAGAATTGACTTTGTTTATAAAATTCTATAACTCGTGGTATCATATCCACAGAAAAGTGACAGAATTTTTTTCTAACTATGTTTTGGTTAAAAAAGCAGAATTTTCCAAACCTTTAATCATAAGACTAAACCAGACTGTGATTTAGTGCAATGATGTGTGAAACGATAGATTTCAAAATGTGGTTGGAAGTCATTGAAAGTGCATAATTTAGTTCAAATCAGGAATGACTGCAACATTTTCACTTTTAACACAAAATGTTTGAAACAAAAACCCCAGCAGTACAAAGACAAGAAATTGTTTAGACAGGCGTGACTTTGAAATAACTTTGAACACATGATGTTAAAAGTTTATTCTGAGTTTCACAATTGGCATCATTGAACAAGGTAAAAAAAAAAAAAAGAAGATGATTATTGCCAAATACATCATTTTATCTTTTTAAAAGAAACCTGAACCTGTTTATTGTGGGACTCTTAGCTCTTTCTACGTCAACTTTTCGTTGTGTATGAAGAAGAAGAAGGGCTAAGAAAGCTTAGCATTGCTGATCAGTTTTGCTTTGCTGGAAATATTCTCTCTAGTGGTGCACAATTTAGAGGAGATAAAGGACCTCTCAAAGTTAAGATATCTCTTAGATAACTTAGTAAAAGTATATAAGGCTTAGCTTATGACCCAATACTTCCAAGGAATTTGTGTTTAATGCCTTATTCTGCTAGAAGTCCTTGCTCAAATATCGTTGTTGTTGTTTTAAGGAGGACTTGCTTGCTGGTTCACTAGTTCTTACATTGTAAGGGTGTAAAGGACACAAGGTTAGAAATCTGCTAAGTGCTCTTACTTTTACATCAGTTATGGATTTGTAGGCTGTATTTCATGTAGTTAAACTTCAGTTTATGAAGTTGTTTTACTAACTTTAAGTCACATTTCCTTCTGCATCTCTATTCTTATTATATTTCTGTGCCTTTTTGATAGTCTCTGGTCAATATCGTGGCGATATCGTCTGCTAAAATGTGATCTATTAGCAGAAAAGGAAGCGAAAAATTTGATAGGAATTTGGAATTGTAGATGCAGAAAAGGTTTGAGTGCTGTAGAGAAACGTGTGAGGTCACCATCTATAAAGAGACATCAACATGGAGATCTGCTGCAGCAGGTCTGTAGAGGAATGTGCCATCGGAGCTCTGACAGCATGTTACACTCAGCATTGATGCCATTCACTGTCTAATGAGATGGGCTCTCACTGCTAATTAACTCATCCATAACTCCCAGTGCTCCGTTCATCATCACTGAGCTAAGCGAAAACAGACACAGATAAGGTCAACAAAATGTTTCAGATCTTCTAAATGTCTCTGCAGAGACTCTGGGTGTCTTTCAAATTACTCACAATGAGATGAAACAACATTGTGTTCTCGACTAGATGAGTCATTACTTTTTTTTAATGTCAGACAATAGTTTGTGTGTTCTGATCACAAGAGCATTAGAAATATGTTAATGCCACCATCGCTAAAATTCTCCCTTCCAGCAATGTCAGAATGTGGAAACTGCAAAGGTGTAACATTTATGGAAGGATAATGGAAAAATAAATATTGTTATAGTAAAGCTGCAAACAAAAAAGTAATGGACAAGATCTGAGGAAAACTGTGGCCAAGTTTACCATGATTGTGTTATAGATTAGGGATGGGTTTGAAGGAATGAATGTTTTATTTGCGTGTGTGATCGTTTGCATGACCCGTCCCACATGGAGTTATTCAGACACATTAACTGAAAATCAACCAAATGTTCCAGTATGTCATTCAGCAATATCAAACAGCACCGTTAACATGAACCACCCCCCAAAATATTAACACTCCAAGAGGTATACAACCGATAGCAGCACAGCCCCCTACACACCATGTGCACTACTTAAACAAAACATGATTAATAAACCGACTTCATCTTAGTTCATCACTTCCTAACCGTTTACATTGGATCCAGTTCATAAACCAATACATTACGTAATAATTATAAATGTGTTAACCTTACCCTCATCATGGCTGAATTACACTTTTACTGTGACTGGTTCCAAGCTAAGGGATGCAGTGTGGTATTTCAGCCCAACTAAATGGCGCAGTAGTCTAAATTTGAAACACACACACTCAGTATGGAACAGCAAAATCTAACCTAAGAAAAAGGTGAGAGTATAATGACCTGCTTCTAGATTTTTTTTAATGTTTTATACTTCTCCCATTCTTACATTATTCCCAATTCTTAATGATCTAGCTTGACAAGGGAGAGGTCCTGTATTGTATTTTTTTCCCGGCTTGTTTATTTCATCCTTTTCTTCTCAGTGAGGTTCACAGATGAACAGTGTTGGTGCCCTTGTATGAGAGTTAGATTGTGCCCTTCTGCCCGTGTTTGATTCTGCTTTATTGCATTGATGGCAGCTTTCAATTTCCCTCTCAGTTCCCTTTGGTTTCAGAACTAAGCTGCGTAAAAAAAGGATTAAGATTATGCTTTGAACGAGTCATCACTTTTAACTACAGATGGAGTTTACAGTTCAAAAGGGATTATGAATATTAAAGAGAGCATTTTTTTTCTTTCTTTTCAAATGATTGGGTTTTGCTCCAGTGCATTGCTGAATCACACAGCATACACAAATTCAAAGGATTAAGCAAACATAAATCTTCAAGGTCTCTTATGACAAGGTCTGCATTTGAATTACCTCTGAATAATATCCAATTAAATAATGCATTGTTTCTGAGACAAACAGGCCTGTCACAAAGGCTGAGTGAAAGCACATCAGGTGGAAGTCCACAGATAATCTCTTTGCTTTGATTTGCAGAGAGCGCTGTTTGATCAAACACCTCAGGAGCTTTCAGTGCCTTGAGTTTGGTAAGACAGCACAACCGTTGTTTTCCTCAAAAAGTACCTTTCCTTTTTCTGATCACACATCACTGTGGGGAAAATTCAACTTTGATCTTGTTGAGTTTCAAGATAGTAACAAGTTTTATTTTAAAAAGTTGCAGCCTTTTTTAAGTGAGTATCATCTTTGTACTTAACAACTTTAGCAAAAAAATGTTATGTAAAAAAAGCCTATGGATAATATATAAGCCCTCCGATGTTTTGAGTTGCTTATTAGTAAGGATAAAATATGGCCAGTAAAATATTAAACATTTGAAGAAATTCAGGAAAGCATGAGACAAAATTCCTCTGGATGAGGGACTAAAAAGTATTACTTGACCCCATAAATAAACTTTTTCTTTTTACTGAACACATTTTGCTAACTTAGCTTTAACCACTTGTCAGCCCTATTATCATAATTCACAAGATATTGAAGGAAGCTTATTCTTTACAACTGTCAGAGTACCTGTACTATAATCTTTCACAGTGGGAGAATGGTGGTAGACCATATTTAAGTATTTATATATATATATATATATATATATATATATGTATATATACCTTTATTATTTTAGAGACAAGACAGTGGATAGAGTCAAAAACCGGGGAGAAAGAGTGGGGAATGACATGAGGAAAAGGAGCCACAGGACGGATCTGAACCTGGGCCGTCCGCTCGAAGTACCACAGCCTCTGTAAACGGGACGCACGCCCCATCCACCTGGCTTAAGATGCCCCATATTTAAGTTTTCCTTACATTGAACTTAGGTTGCTCTGTTGATATCTTTATTTCAAACGTATCAGCTACCATTTTAAACCTAAAGCAAACACAACATGTTTGAAAAGGAGAAGGATTAAGTTTTTTTCAACTTTTTAATTAATTAACACAAATATCCACCAAGTGGCGAAGCCAGAGAGAAAAATAAATACATTTTCAATCCTTGTTTGCTTTGTTTGACATACTTTTTCAGTGATGTTTGGGCATTGAGTTTTTTAGATTAAGGTTTCCACTCATGGTATAACGTCCCTCTGTGTTGAAAAACATTTTTACATATTATTTTGAAGTAGTTCATTTCTTGCTTTGTACATTGTGCTGAGGGTAAGTCTGCCTGATCCATGAACTTCAACACTTGTGATTTTAAAAAACAGTGGGTTGGTGTGTTCACGTTCATGTTCAACACTATACTAATACTCATTATTATAAACTTAAAAATCTTGCTTCACGTTTAACCACGTGAAATAAAAAGTAACAGTAATCTTTATGAATCCAAACACATAAATTCTTTCAGCAGAAAGAGAAGCGATTGAAGGCTCCTGAAGAGGTCGGGCCATTACATGGACATAGTGGTGATGAATTAAATAAACACTAAATAAAGTGAAAATGTGGCTTTCCTTTATAAACGCATGATAAGATGGTGGTCACGTGTGCCTTTGACATGTTTTAAACTTCTCTAAACATGTTCAGTGTGTGAGCCTCAGTTTGAAGTAAATGTTAACAGAGATAGAGGCCATTGTGGAAAAGAAACCTCATATCGCAAATCTGTTTGGGAGCAAATTACTGGCTGGGTCGATGACCAGTAAGCACATGAATGGATCAATATCTTCACTCTGAGGGAACAGTCTTCACTTATAATGACAATGTATTGACTTTTTAATAACTGCTCATGTTTCAGCAGTGCTAATCATTTTGCTTCACTTGCAAATGGATCTTTAACAGTTTGTGTGTTTGGTGTGTGTGTTTGGTGTGTGTGTGTGTGTGTGCGCGTGTGTGCGTGTTTGAGGGAGTGGTTAAATGTGTGTGATTTAATGTGTGGATTGTTTTCTGTGTGCTTGTTTATGTATGAAAGGTCATGCATGCTTTAATTGCTGCATAAAACATTTGTGTGGCATCTGTTTGAGGCGGATTGGATGTGTGTGTGTGTGTGTGTGTGTGTCTGTGTGTGTGTGTTTGCGTGTGTGTGTGTGTGTGTGTGTGTGTGTTTGCGTGTGTGTGTGTGTGTGTGTGTGTGTGTGTGTGTGTGTGTGTGTGTGTGTGTGTGTGTGTGTTAACATGTATCTGGGTCATTTTAAGGAATAATTTAAACATGATTTGTTATCTCACCAGCTGCTTTAACTACGTGGCTGTAAAATAAGATTTTTCTGCTAAATCAGATCCACCTGACAGGTTACTTTGACCGTCCAGGAACTGCCAACAGCTGTCTGCCTGACTGTTCGCTGGCCCTGAGCTGCAGGTGTAGAGGTACAGTGGCCAACACGAGCCATCCTGTTCGTACAGACTGCCCTCTATGAATAAATGATGCAGTGTCTGTGAAACAGTAGATGACAGAAATGGCCACAACACTGACAAGCTACCGTGTACATCTCTACTTTGTTTCAGCAGGTGAAAAGTGCAGGCTGATCACACAAGAACAGTACAGCTGTCTGAGTTACTTGTATGATAAAATCAAGGTCTAAGGTAATTTTTTTTACAAGTTTTGCTGTACAAAAGTCGTTTTTGTTCTTTTAAATCAAAGCCTCTTTCCAAGATAAATAATAATGAAAGTCAATTGTAGTTTCGTTAGCAGCAGCATTTTCAAATTACAAATTGTCGGGTTGCTTTCCCTCAGCCAGAAATATCTCAATCTCAAGAACATAATTGATGTTACATCATTTATAGCCATTCATGACCTTTTCAGCAGGTCAATATCTACATTTTTATGACCGAATACCTGCAAAATATATGGTAGTGCTTAGCATTAGCATGTTAAAAGGCTAGTCTGAAAGGCTTCACATTAGATTGTCATCATCGACATAATTAGCATGTAGGCATTCCCACGTTAGCCTTTAGCTCAAAACTGAGTTGCACGTGAGAATCCTAACTGCTAGCTAGGCGGCCATTAGGGTCTTAAGGCTAGCTTCTAAGTGCATAGCTGTGAGTGTGACTTTAATACTTATAGAAACGTTTTCAATCTCCTATTTTTACACAATATTTTTTATTCAACAGATGTAACATGAGGAAAGTTGCAGCAATCATAGCGGGGTTGTTCAAACATACTTGTGGCATCTGATTTCTTTTGAAGATGCAGTACAATTCTCAAAAGAACCACAGACAATCCCTTTGAATATCTTTCTTGTTTTAAGGTCAGACGCTGACATTTTGAGCTTATCGTCATTTTATGAATATTTGAGATTTCTATCCAGAACTGCTGGAACAAATGAGCTTTTCACTGAAAGCTGAGACTCCATTATGTAATCATGGTCAAATCCTTATGAATTACATGTCGAACGTTTCTGTGTCTTTTGAAGAAAGAAATACTAAATCATATTTTTCCTCGCACTTTTTTTTTGAAAAGTCAATCGTACCATTTTTAAATGATGTACACTGATAATGCTGCTCCATTAGCAAGCAATGGATTTAACTCACAGATAAGTATAGATAACAACAATGATTCAATAAATGTCATCTGGCGACAGAGTTAAGACAATTTGCTCGGAAGCTTTCAGTTTCTAAATATGTTAACTACATGTTGAACTAAATCCCTGTGTTGAAATAGATTGCTTATTACATTTGCAAATTTGGAATACTTTATTTCTAAACTCGTTTCTTAACTAATTCATGTTAAAAATGATCCTCCGTGTATGATTAAAGAAAGCATACAAGCTTTTGCGATATAAGTGCTATACCACTCTCCATATTATCTCCTGAGTGTAGTATGAGTGACAGATGGATTTGTACATGTAGGTGAAAAAGCAAATATAACCCAGAGTGCAGATTTCTTTCCTACTTGTCTCTGCCTCATTGCAGTATTCAGAGTGAGGAGAGGAGCGAGAGGCCCTGTGTTAAGTGTCTTATTAGTGGGAAATGACTGCAGTGTCAGGCGAGCCGAGCTGTCACAGTGCACCCATCATTAGAATAAGCATGAGAAGCTCTTGTCGTGGATGGAATCACATTTTAATCCCCACCACATTATTACTGTGGTGAGGAAGGTCAGCACTCAGGCACATTTAAGCACGAATAAAACCCCTTGAGAGCTTATGATAATGTCTTCCCTCAATGGGAAATATTGGTCATATTTTAGTTTCAAGCTTTTTGTAGAATACGCCACGGCTAATGAAGAGCCTAATGTAATGCAGCTGTGCGGGCCGCCATGGTAACCATGAATAATTCAGCCTACTTGTTCTTTGGTTTCCTGGTCTCAGGAGGGTTCTGCCTATATTGTCCATTATGACAGGCCATTATCCAGCCTTCAGCTTGCTAGCTCTCAGATGGTGCGCAGAGCCCATTTGTTACCCCTCTTGCCCCTGGTAACCTTCAACCAGCTGGAGAGAATGATTGAGACTATACTGTTATATAAACATGAGAGCAAGAGGTGCAAGAGGCAAGAAAACGAAGAGACCCCTCCACATCGGGGAATTCAAGGAGGCCCTTCCATTTCATTACAAGTGCATATTACATCTGTCTGCAAAGCCATCAGTTTCTCTTTGAATACAAATTGCAACTACACACCACTATGATATATTAATGTGCATTGGGCATGGGCCTGTTATGGGCAAAAAGATGTATTAAGAAGGTTTGTTACACTCAAAGTAACTGTAACCAGTTTCAAGGTATTTGAATACAAGTGAAATTGCAGGATTGAAATCCAGGAAGTATTGTCATTGTAAATGTAATAAAGTGTGGAAGTTGATCACTGGCTTTTGATTATGATATTTGATTGATATGTTATAGGAGCAAATGAAGGGGAACTTCCCCTCAACAGGAACGTCTGTTTATTGGTCTTGAGAATTAATATTGGGTGTGTGAAAAAAGTTGTAGGAAGTCCCTCTGGCTCCATAGAGAGCCTCACAAAATTAGCTAAATTGCCTCATGTGATGTCATTTGAGTCAGCCCTTTTGGCTAAAGACAATTGGAGTCTGTTGCCATTTGAGGGTACATTAGCCACTAGCATAGCAAACCAGAATCTCCAACCCAAACAGTCGGTGGTCAAGTTGCATCATTGGCTGTGTAGGTGTAGGCAAAAACCAGCATTTTTTCCCTGTTTAAATTATATAACTATATTTTTTAGACTCATAGATTTAAATTGTCCCTTATTTGTAGCAATGTTTTTTTGTTTTGTGAGGTATTACTACATCCCTACCAAATAACCAAATGATTTCTAAAGGGTGAAAATTTTGCTTCATGGTAAAAAAAAATCCTCAAGTAGAAGCCCTAAAGTATGAAATATTCCTCTATTAGGGTATAGCATTAGAAAGTAGCCTTCCAATTTCTGCTTGAGTACAATTTGAGCAGAGGTATTAAGTTGACTTGATTATTTTGGTTTTGAGCTGTTTTCTTGTAGCTTTCATTGTTTACATCAATGATCAAATCACTTCTTATGGATTTTACTGAAGACGGTGCAGAGAATAAACTCCTGAGGCTGAAAGGGTATTAGCTGTGTGATTTTGGTCTGAATGTAGTCAGTATTGGACCGGCCAGTCGAGAAGGTGTGATGCATTTGATCTAGTCATTAAGACAGGCAGGGTGGCTGGTACCTCAGCCATTGCAAATCAATGCCTGTGGCGGGTCTTAAATCAATGAGCGTGTTGCATCTCAGAGACTCATCAGCGGGGCTGTCCCCAGAGAGCTTGGATAGCAAAGAGGAAGGAGAGGCGGATAGACACTGTGAAAGAGGAGGAGGGGTGCACTCTTAGCCGCTGACCTCGGTAATTACCCCGCGCTGCTGCCTGAATCCAAATGTGATCCGATTGAGATAATTGCCTATTGGAAACACCATTGAACTTTACTCCAGTCACAGTGATCCCTGCTCGTACAATCCTGAACCCGTGTCATGATGTGGTCGAGCTGCTGCTGTTCTTTCTATAAGGCCTGATATTTAGCAGAGGAGTGAATTGAGACTGATGTTTGTGTGCTTGTGATTCCAGCCCAGCCATTGTCCCAAGGGCACAGCAGTGTAATCAGGGCCGTGATAGCATCTCTAGAGTGGAGGAGGAGGAGGAAGCAGGGCCTGTGGGCTGATCCAGAGGGCAGATATATTTATCTAGGTAATGAGAGCCCAAACACTGTGGCTCTGTGGGGAGGGGTCGGGGACATGGCCTAGTGCGCCGAGAGACCCGCCAATGCCATGACGACGCGGTCCCCGTGCTGCTCATTAAACTTCCATCAGCGTGTGGTCACTGTGTTCCTGCCAGGCCTCCAAAGTGCCTGTTATTAATTCATGAAAGCACACCGCACATGTGATTGAGTCTGGTGAGCAGTGAAGCATTGAGGCACAAGAGATGGGGGAAATATTGTCTGTGTCTGAACACCCAACCCTCCACCAAACCCCTCCCACGCTCCCTCTGGCTGTGTGCCCTTGAAAAAAAAAAAGAAGAAGAGACGAAGACACAGATACACTATGTTGTGAAACATTAATAGCCACTGCTGCAGTTTGCCTACAGCTGGAAAGAGAGCAACACAGGTCACGGTAGGGGTGGGGTGGGTGGGAGGGGGTGCATTTATGAAAGCATGTATATTTTGAGTCCATTTGCTTTAGTGTTTTCTAAATGTGGAGGAGGCGGTCGCCTATTGTCAAGACATTCTGTGTGAATATATTAGCAACAAACAGGAGTGTTGTATTGGGGATGGGATGCTTGTACGTTGAGCCAGCCTGCTTTTTTTTTTTTTATCTCCGCTCCACAGACGCGCTTCTCTAAAGCTTGTGTTGGGAGGGCCGCTTTTAAAAAGGAGACAGTAAATTGGCCTGGATATGGATTGTTGCAATTGAATTTAAAACATTAGCTCCAGGATAACAAGGGTTGCTATAGAGAAAATCTAGGAAATGCATTTGGTCGTTAGAGCATGGAGGGATGGGACTAATGGCGTATGGGGGTGGGCTGGGGGTGGAGGCATAAAACGATGAAAACCATTTTTAGGATGAATGGGTTATTTCAGGGAGCGAGCGAGAAAGGGAGAGTGGGAGAGAGAGAGAGAGAGAGAGAGAGGAAGTGGAATAGAAAAGGGGGAGACGGGGAGACAGCAAGAGAGAGGGGTGCTACATGATTTCAAATTAACCATTATTGTAGGCTGTGACATGTATTATGTCTCCCGGGGCTCTGAATCTTGAGCTCATTTTCACGGAGAAGAGGGGAATAAGAGTCCAATGTCACAGTTTGAGCGTGTACAGCTGGCTTGAGCTCCTCATCTTACGGCCAATTATAATTCCTCTTCTTCCAAATCCTTACCCCGGCTCTCCGAGGCACATCTCACCATGCATAGCTTATTGTTCGGCTCACTCGATGTCCAATTAACAGAGTGTGCCTCTCACTCCCTCCCCTCCCTCCCCCCCCCCCCCCCCCCCCCCCCCCCCCCCCCCCCGCAGTGGAAAATAAGACACTGACCAATAAAACTGTGCTGAGCTGCAGAACTCTGAATCTATGCAATGATAAGATTAAAGCAGTGGGAAGATTTAGAAAATATCACATCTATGCTAGGAAGATTGTACCGTTCTAATTTTAACAGCAACCAAATGTCTGTATCAGAGAATGATTATGGGACATCATTAGCACTGTCCTTGTTCTGTTTGTCCAGTAATTAAAACTACACGTAAGAGGCTGGAAGACAAATCTATATCTTGCTAAAGTAGTTTGTCAAGCATTTTTGAATATGGATTATAATGTATATCTGCCTTTCTGACAGTAATTAAGTTGTTCTCAGCGGTATGAAGTTATGTATCAGCTCAGCTCCTCTCGTAACTTGTGTTAGGAGGAACCAGGTCCCAGCTTGCGAGGATGGGAATAAATAGCCTTGTTAGAGCCTACTTTTAAGGATTAGTCTTGCAGAAAAGACAAAATGGCAACCGCTGTGAGAGAGACAGAGAGAGGGGGATCTTTAACTACATTATTTCACCGTTGGTTTACTATTTTGAAATGTGAAAGGCAGTGGTAATAACGCGCTGCCATCTAACCCAGGAGTAGCTCTGTCACATTTCATCAGTGGGTAATTAAAATAACAGGTCCGAAAAAGCTCTCTTCATATTAATAGCAACATTAAACTGCAGGGTTTATGATATCATTAGGTCAGTATGTAGGGTCATTATCAGAAGGGTGGAAAATGTAGCACACCAACAACACAGGGAGGTATAAGTCCAGTGTGAAACAAGTCATACTTTAAATACAAACCTATTTATCGAGCTGATGGGCTATTCTTGGTTGTTATGTTCGTGATATGAATTTAATCATTGACACTGCCTTTAGCAAGATCAGCGCCGCAGGCTTTGTTGTCCGCTCTCATCAGTCTGTTATTTATAGACTGTATTGAAACCAAAACACCAAGAGTTCAGTGATTTGATGTCATGTCTTAACTAGCTTACACGATTTGTGATTTGTGGCAGAAATTGAGCGGCGGTGTGGCGGTTATCGTAAATCTTAAAATTAAAGTCACCTGAAAATCATGGATTTACGGTTGTTGATTATAACGCTTTATATCACCAAAGAACAAAGACACCAGGGCGAAAAGGTGTTCACTTAAAGTATAGTTTATAGTGCTGAGGATCAAATGCCAATGTTATATAATACTATAGGTTATTTTTTATACATGCAAATTGATTACCACATAATGAATGTAAGTATGCACCAGAGAAAACTCTGAACATTGGATCATGTTTGTTTTCTTGGTTATCCTTAGATAACATAGAAATGTGTCACGTAGTGTATCAGAATGTTGCTGTAGATTTTACATTAGATTCTACATGTGTGGTAACTCACAGACATGCAACACATGACAGGCGGATGTAGGTAGATTCCGCTCCATAATAATGTGTCACAACAAACATGGTGTGTGATGTGGCAAACACCCATCTGCAACACATATGCACTTGAACAATAACCTCAGACACCTGCAGTACAGATACCATCCATCTGAAAGTCAACGTCAGACCCAGGACAAGGAATCAGCAACCTAGTTAAAAGTTAATACTAATAAGGACTTTATTTGTAGCACTTTTAAAAAAACGAAGGGTCGACGAAGTGATTTGACAAAAAAGCATAAGAACCCAAACCACAAACAAAAAAACAAAACGCAGAGCAACCCACTGATGACACACCAAACCAACAACGAGAAAACCCCAACAGTAGAAGAACCCAAACAAAAACCTGACCAACTTAGGAAACTTACCAAACTTAGGTGTTTTGGTATGCGGTACCAATCTTAAACGCTTACATGTCAGAGTTACATATTGCTCCTTTAAAGACTTCACACTCATACTTATTACCTGGAGACTGTAATAACCTAAGTCTGCCTTTGTTACTGCTGGGCTGACTTGGATTTGCGATGTCTGCAGACAGTTTACAAGTCTACATCAAACACATACACACAGATTCAGACAGACACACCACAGACATGATTCCTCTCAGCTCCTCCAGGGAGCACTTTCTTGTCTCACCTTCAGAGTGAAAGTCGACCAGTATTAGCTCACACAGTATTAGCTCACATTTACTGCTGCTTGGAGAGAGGTGAGGCAAAGATTTACCATGGCTAAAGGCATGCCACCTGTCTGCCCTGTCTGTCTGCTATCAGAGCTGCTGCCCGGGAGGAACCATTAGCACACTTCTCTGCAACTCTCACAGCTCTCATTGGGCAGACCAGTTGTCATGGGCTGGCTCAGGTAATGTTTCATTTCCTGCACTTTATAAAATGTATTGTATTGCTGCATAACCGTGTCGATGACCTAAGGAAGCTAAGTGTTTCAGAAGCATTATGTTGTCATTTTACCTTTGTTCCAAACGGTCTAAGGGTCCATGATGCAGGGCTTCCGGGAGGCAAAAGGAAATCGGTGTTATTTTTGTCAGAAATGTGTTAGTAATGTAGCTGCACAGTCGTGAGGGGCGCTATGGAGGAACAACTCCCACTGGGAGACAGATGGCAGCGGCCACAGAAGAACGAGGCGTGTGCTGGCTCTGCACATTCACTGTAGGGCCAGATCTCAACACCTTACCCCTTTCGATTAATCAAGCCTGCGGTGGTTATTTAAGGCCCATGATTAATCACGCAGGATAACTGAGGTGATAGATTAGGGTTAAAGGAAAGTTTGGGGGTTTCAAAGTAAAAGTGTTTATTCATGGCTACATTTGACTCTGCAGTTGACAATCATCTGACCAAAGAATTTACATATTCATCACTGAGGCAAATTCTCTCCAGTCGTCATTGGATATTTTGACATGATGAGAACTGTCAGTGCTGTCTGACCATATAAAGAGGGATCAAGGTCATGGACCACAGGAGGGACACTTAAGTTACACCTCTTTCCTTGTAAGATGAGAATGCTACTGTAAGTTGAAATGCAAAGGTGTTAATATGTCGGAGTGCCATTTTGAATTCATCATGAGGGAATTATCTAAACCTTCCCTAAATGACTTTTTTTATTAAATCGGTGGTGGTGTGAGTGTTAATTCATTCTGCGTGAGGCAGTGACAGCCTGAGAGCACAGCTCTTAAGGCCTCTTCACTGCTAATTTAACTGCCTTATGTGAGAGGATATGCATACATCAACACTCAACACCTCAACACTTGCAATTGGCAGGGACTGGAGGAATGTGTGAGTGTGTATGTGTGTGTGTGTGTGTGTGTGTGTGTGTGTCTCTGCAGCTCAGCATTGAATTCACACATGGAGCCATAATAAGACATATCATTTAAATGCCCCACTATGTCAATGATCTCTGATGTTAAGTATACGAGTTTACTCGTGTAACAACACGTTTCATTTCCTCATTGTGTGTCAATGAGAAGCTTCTCTTCAGCAGGTCTATAGGTGTTGGGTGTGAGTGAATCAAGGCTGCCTTGTTCATGAGCAGTGCAATCCCTCTGCAATGCAATAACAAGTCCTTGGTTTGCTCATGAGCTTCTAAAGTGAGACAGTCTGGTGTGCTGTTAAATGGCAGGCAGAGCTGTGAGGATCTTATTCTAACACTTAAAGCTGACTTGATCTTCTGTCTTTCCTCCTGCCAGCTGCTCTTTGCTCTGAAAGACACAAGCACATTCCTCGGAAAGAAGATTCCAGTTGAGCCATTTATCTGCCAATCAAAACCCAAAGGGGTCAACAACCCCCCGCCTAAACCGTGCGTATCGCATGCTCCCACAGCTCCATGTCGTCATGCACGGTCGGCGGATGAACCCTGTCGCATGTGTGTTGATGTAGGATCATTTGAACATGTCAACGCACAACGAGAACAGCACGTCTATAAGGGGCCACAGTTAAGTTTACACTAATTAATGGTGCTGAACTTTTCAAGGCAATGCATAGCTGTCCAAGCAGTAGGACCCAATTCTAAATTTAAATTGAAGATGCAGCAGGGTTATTTAGAGCCAGGAACATTACCCAACATATTCTCATTTTGCTGAATCCAAATGAAAAGTGCCGCCTAAGTGAACAGATACGGAGTCTTGAGGGATCTTGTTTCTAAGTCAGGTTTTCAGGGGCTTTAAAAAATATGTGCTACACTTTACATTAGACAAAACATCAAAATATCATAAACCTTAAGAATACTGAGTGGTCACTCTCAGTTTTATTCTATTACAAACATTGTCATTATTAAAAAACGGGTAAACTATAAGGCTTTAGTTTGAAAGTTGGTAAAGGAAGAATTTTGCTGGATTTTTGTACTCAGAGTTACTTCTGTTAATAAAAATAAATAATTTGACAAATGATAAAAGTAGAATATAGAATAGAATTACTTTATTGATCCCAAACTGGGAAATTGTGGCGTTACAGCAGCAGGTTATCCAAACACACAATATGAGTAAAAAACACAATGTTAGCAAATCTAAACACAATATAATATTAACTACAAAGTAAATAAGTACTAAAAGATATCAAAAATAAGAATGTGAATATATACAACCAGGATTTAACTAAGCATTACTAGTCTGAAATAGGAAGATTAAATATGAAAGATTAAATGTAAATGTGCAAAAACAGAGTCGTAAATGGACAGTATTGACATAAGTTAAAGTGCATGAGTGTAGACATATAATAAGCAGAAACTATACAATATAACGGTGAGTAGACAGCCAAATGAAGTGAACATGAGTGCAGGGATAATTTGTAAATTTAACATGTGCAGAACAGATCACAGTATGCAGAGACAGATATTATCATGATGAGGTGAGCTGTTGTACAGAGAGAACCCAACGTTATATGACTGATATCATGATAACATTAGATAATAAAAGATTTATGGTGATTAAGGTATTTGTGCAGACAGTATATTGACTGATAAGTAACAGAGAAAGGCAGTGTAGAAAAATATTTACTGTTTTAGTAACAGTATCACATAGTTTGTCCATCAGAGATCACTGGCTAGTGAAATTCCATACTACATAAATATCTTGGTCACCAAATTAACACTTTTTGAGGGATTAAAAAGAAAATCATAAATCTGTATTTTATGGATTCTAGTACTGACTAAAGGTGTAAGATAAAAACAATGGATTCAAAAGTATGTAAGTAAAGTATTGATGTTTGATGGAATTATAAAATCCTGAATTACTGTTAAACCTTGGTGTTAGATCATTGTCTTGGACAGCTCTTTGGTTTTATTATGCTGCAGATGTGTTTGTGTTGTGAAAAAAAAACATTTTAGCTTTTATTACATTTCTATTTCAAGTTTGATGTGGCATGTGGCATGTCTTTGATAAGCTATTACGCTGTAATGAATTTATTTTGTCTCCTATTTTGACCAGGGAACTCTTGTAATTTCCATGACATGTCCTTGTTAATGAACACACTATACCTAAATAATTCTACCTGGTTATGTTACGTGACTATATGGTGTGTGTGTGTGTGTGTGTGTGTGTGTATATATATCTATGAAATGGAAGGACACACATATGTTGAAGGGTACTGTGACATTTCACAATAGCAGTCTAAACTGAGCTAACACTCCTGAACAATGTAGCACCTGATTGTTGGCTTATCTCCGGCCTATGCTCACTGAGGCTTGTCGTCCAGCCGCTGACCTGCTCTCCTGGGGGTTTAGTGAGGCACTGCAGCCGGTGAGGGAGAGGGGAATCACCTGCTGAGAGGGGCGGAGAGTACAGCAATGTATGGGTGCTGAAATGTTGTGCTCTCACAAGACTCCCTCCTTCTCAGCAGGGTCCTCTTGCCACCTCCCTCTGTCAGCCCGTCTCCCCTCCCACATGACAGAGGAGCCGCCGGAGCAGCTGGGGTTAGGGATACTTGTCAGCAGGGCGATCTGGTGTCCTCTGAGTCTGTCCCCTGTCTGTTCCAGTAGCCACATCAACTGACAGCCAGCATCAGCTGATTATCGCCCCCGGCGCAGTAAAAGAAGCCCACTTTGGCAGTGACAGGCTTATGACTTGCAAGACATGCTGATATTCAGTAACCGGCACTTCATCCAGGGGCTCAGGCCGTGTTATCCTAGCCTTGAGAACACACTACTGGGCAGATAGTCTGACACATTAGCAATCTGTGTAAGGTTAAAGGATCAAATCATAGCCACGGTCATAAATTGCATCTGCTGCCCGTACAAGATGTTTATGTGCTCGGATGCTGTAATTGAACTTTATTACTCCTTTGATAAGCAGAGCAGAGCGATTGTACCTAGCGGAAAAGGATTAGAATCATATCTGCAAACACATTGCTAATAGATCATTAAACTAAAAAAAGGTTTACTCATCATTACACAAGTGCTTTGCTATGTTTGAATAAGTTATATTGCTGACCGAAGGCAAGTGTGGAAATGATATTATACGAGCATGGCACTCTGAAAAGTTATTTTAATCCCTCCTGACCAGTGGTGCTTGGTGTTTGTGTATTTTGAGAATCTCTGAGAGGTTAACACCCCCTGTGCTCAGAAGCTCAGACAGACTACTGGTGTCTGGTATCAAGCTGAATTAAAGCTATGTCAACACATTCAGTCAGCAGGGCTTACATTACTGCGGCCACTCATTCGTCTATTATCTGAGGCACAGACAGAAAGTCAACATTTTACACACACAAACACACATCAAATATTCCACTGTCCCCCCTTGTTTTTCTCCTATAAATATGCTTTTGTGTTGAAATTTAAATGAGTTTGGGAATCTTTCTATTGTCTGCCGTGAGGACATGTTCGCCTTGTTTACAATGTGCAAAGATTAGAAAGCACTGAAAGACGTTATTTATTGATGGAATCAAATTAAAAGTCTCATACTTGCACCCGAGAGGTTCAGCATGGAATTAAATTATTAAGAATGTGTTTTTGGGGGTTCTGTTGCTGGATGAAGTGTTGTTCTGGAGTGGCAGACATTGTTCCTTTCCTCTCTGACTGAGTGTGTTATTGTGTCCCCTGCCTCGAGCCCTCATGCTGCACATCATGCTGCACAATAACAGTACCTGACTGGCTCTGGTTTACTCTGTTATGTAAAGACGGCCAGTCCAATGGGAGAGGCGGACTGCTACCTTCTCACCTGAGGAAGTCATGCTGAATGATGCGACGTTGACGTTGTCCTCAGATTACTGTTGTTCTGCTGATTGCCTGTGTGTGCGTGTGTGTGTGTGTGTGTGTGTGTGTGGCTTGTTAGGCCGCTGAAAGCATCGTGTTTAGCCCCAGAGACGCTGGCTTGAAGGTGACATCTGTCTGGGAAGCTGGAGGGGAGAGGAGAGGAGAGTGCTGCGCCATGCTGCTATAAATACGCAGCAGCCGTGACAGCTCACGGAGGAAGCAGCTGAGGAGAGGAGCTTTGCAATGCTGCATACCTCCTAGTGACCCTGTCACTTCCACAGAGGTCTTAATTATTCTGCACTGGCAGCTCCCCTCTGTTCGCTGCTGAAGCCCTGACACACAAGGGCTTGTCAGAGGAAAGGGCCACACTGTTCTTTATATTGCACTGCAGCCACAGAACATTTAAGCAGCAGTTTGGTTCATCGTATGAACAGAATACACCCTTCACAAAGCTGCCATTTAGACTTTAAATTAGTAAAGCCGTGTGTCCTTCTTCAGCACACGTTTGTGCTGCTTGATGCAATTCATACCACAATTGTTTTATGCTTACTGGCTCACAAAATGTGTCCTCTTTAGGCTCGAGTTTTTGGCAGTGGATGTGTGGATTTATTTCCTCTCTGGTTCTGCGTTCCTTTGGTCTTTGTGGTGCTTATAAGTTTACAACCATTATTTATGATTACACCTGAGCTTTTTCCTCCGCGCTGAGTTGTCAGCAGAAATGTCTCTGCAGAGATGATTCAGTTGGACGTGTAGTTTCTAATCTTATACTCAGGGTTGCAGTCCATAAAACAAGTCATATTTTAGCATAGTGTGAATGACCTCTGTTACCCTGTGAATGACGCTGGTGGCTTTAACGGCTGGTGTTGGTATGGAGGTACATCTTTATCACCTTTGCAGGCTTAGAGGCAACTTATAAATGGGGCTTGTGTTTCCATACTCGGGTTTCAGTGCGGTCAAGGTCACAGAGTAGTTCCTAATTCACATGTGAAACACTGACATGGACATAAAGCATACACAGTAATAATTTTTTTTCACATGTCTGATCTAATTTGGAGGGTACTATATTTGAACTTATTGGGTTCTTGTACATCATATGATGCTAGACATAATTTTACCGCAATTCCAATTTCTCTCCACATGACTGTCAAGATAAGTGCCCACTACTCGCCCTGAAATAATTCCTCATGTTGTTCCCGCAGCCATACCCAGCACTCTGCCCTGACAATGACTGATATTGTTGTGTTGCCCTTATCCGGGCCCAGTTGTGTGCTTCAGCACGAGTGTGTGAGTGCGGCACTAACTGGCACCAGTGGATAGATTACCTAATACAGTCCAAGCACGTTATTAGACCCCAGGGCGCTGGCTAAGTCACTCAGAGTTTTGTTTCTGGCCTTTTAATTATTCATCAAGGTATTGCCTGGGATGTAACCTCAATTACTGCGGGCTGCGGGGCCAGGTCACGTGTTGTTAACACTGCGCTGTGATCAGAGCCACCACAGGGAAGGTTGCCAAGGCGAAGAAGTGCTCTGTGGCTTGGCACTCCACCCACTGCCACTGATTGGCTCACATTTAAGCATGCTGGCTGTACTGAGGGCATTGAGGGGGAAGGGCATTCCTCAGATTCCCTGTAGTCACAACGGGGACATGAGGATGGTGTAAATACAGTAAATCAAAGCTTGATTGGTGTGATCAGCGTGGTGTGAGCAGCCATATGAGGCTGGAGGAGAAAGGAGGGGCGGGGGGAACAGCTGAAGGTTTTAATGAGCCAAGAGGAGGGCGAGATGTGAGCTTTTTCTCTGGGGCCCACCTGTAGTGGGCAGACAGGCTGTGCACCTGCAGTCCTGGAGCCCTCAGCACTCTCAGCGCAGAGCAGAGGGGGAGAGAAGAACTGGCAGACCAGCAGCACTCGACAGAAGGACACAGGGATGAGAGGCTGGTCTGATTTGAGTGGCTGGAGGGTGCCAAAACCAAGGACTTGGACTTTTTCTATCAAAAGCTCCCGAGTTTTAGTGTTGTCATGTTGAAATTAGGGAATCATTTCCCCTTTATTCTTTGTGCTCGAACAAAAACAGGAAAATAAACTTGACTGAATGTGTCCGCCTCTCAATTTGCACCTTAATAAGGCATCTGCATTTCCATTAACATCCATAAAGTGGAACTGCCAGAGCTGAATTTCTGTGCTTCTATCAAAATTGAGAGTGATCAGACATCCCATTTCTCGGTTGATTTGCGGTGATCATGTGTGTCCATCCCCTGTGTCTGTGTCGCTCTGACAACCATGCCATGCATAGCCAGGTAGTTATAATGAGAGCTGCTGTCATGGCGATCTATGACTAACAGCAGTTTCACACTGCGTTAAATCAGGGCTTCTGCCTTGTTCAGTCTGCTCCCACATGCCACACCTTCCTGCACCATTTAATAACAAGGCCTCCAAATGCCACGATTTAGGATATAAAAAGATAATTATCATACAGCAACAAATGTACAGATATTTATACTGACGGCGTTTTTAACCCCCACCCTCGTCAAAGAACAAGTAATCCACTGGCCCTTGATGTTTCACTGCAATGATCCAGCGTGACACCTGCCAATTGTGCTGCTGTGAACTCTGTGAACTGGTTAAATATACGTCATACTTTACAACAGGCTTCCCACCGTTCAAGTGACCTACAGGTGGTGGTAATGTGCCAAAGAATGCTGTTGTGCCGGCGAAGGCAGGAGAGAAGAAGACCGCAAAGGAAGTCATTCTAAAGAAAAGGTTTTTAAGCTTTAAAAAAGTCTATGAGCATGTGTTCTGTGTCCCATATGTTAGATCTATTTGAATCATAGTGAATAACAATAAATGTGAAACAAACTTTATGACTTTATGAGAAAACCCAACCGTGCTCTTAAGTGGAGATTGTGTTTGAGGAATCCTGTGATTTAAAAAGCTCGACCTCTCGGTTAATCTTGCAAAAATAGTGAGTTGTATTTTTTTTGGTTTATGAATAACATTTATGCTATGTCGATAATTATTTAATAATTGGACCTGCATTCTTTTTCCTATTTAATAGTAAACATTTTAGCATAGCAAATAAAACAGGGAACAATGTTAACTTCAATTTCCTAAAGCCCACGTGGACAACAATCTAAAACCTTAAAATATTATTTTTTTTTTTTATCATAGACAGGAAAATACATTTCTCCTATTCCACTTAAAATGTTAATTTACACTTTACCAATTAATGAAATGTCAAAAAAAATGTGTATAGCAACTAGTCCACTAATCGATCCAGATTTACACTAGTATAATCAACAGATATTTATCAATAGATTCAGCCGTAAACATCATATCACCATAAATCTGGAGACAAACAGTGCTGTCTGAGGGCGACTGTATAGCATTACACCCA
Source organism: Labrus mixtus (assembly GCF_963584025.1). Lineage (NCBI taxonomy): Eukaryota > Metazoa > Chordata > Actinopteri > Labriformes > Labridae > Labrus > Labrus mixtus. The sequence goes on from NC_083615.1 coordinate 7,171,923, forward strand.
GAGGAGATGAGCAGATGTCTCACAGAAAAGCTGCTGGAGCTGCAGGCAGCCAGTCCTCCGAGGGGGAGGGGACAGACAGGAAGTAGCTCCAGTTGGGACATCATGTGTCATAAATATTGTGTGAATTATACCCGCTGTAATGACACATGCCTGCTTCGGCTATACGCTTCCAAACAAGTAACCTTGACCGCGGATTTACAAGTACGCTATAAATTGTAGTGAATGATTTAAAGGGAGCGAGAGTGTTCAGTAAACCATGCGCAGCTGATGTGAAGAGTTATGTCCTTTGAATAACATTTCATTTTTAATTCATTTCTTTCCATACTGTTGGGTTTATAGAGGCGCACTAAAGTTTCTCCTCAGTGTGTTAGATATCTTGAATGCCATAGAGTGTCGAAAAACAATAGTGTACATACTAATTTACTACCCGCCAGCCTTTCTCCCTTATTAGTTTTTATCTGGAGGTTTAATTATCTTCTCTCTAAAGGTCTTGTTTAGATAATGTAGTAGGTGCTAATTAAGCAGCTTGCTCTCCCACTTGTAGCTAAGGTCACAATATTGCTTTGTTCATGATGATCCAGCAGCTAAGCCGTATAGCTCTGCGCCTTCCATAATGCTTAAAACCAGAGTGCGCTGAAGTAAACCTACAAAATGAATTCCGCTGCGAGATATGCAAACGCCGAGCGAGGCCGTGTGAGCTGAGTGGATTATCTATAGCTGCAGTCCTGCTGCTTCTCGGGGATAGCGCCTTTTATTATGGAGTGTTTTATTGCTGCGAGGAGTAAAGCTGACAAGGAAGAGGCAGCTATAAAATGAAGCCTCCCATTCTTGGTCGTCTGCCACCTCCTGTTAAAGCTCTGCAGTCTGTATGTGTGTGTGTGTGTGGGTGTGTGTGTGTGTGTGTACTGTATGTGCATGCTGGGGATTGATGTGCATTGTGAGCGTGTTTGTTTTTTCAGTTGGTATAAGATAAGGCATTTGAGTCTCTTGAATAAATAAGGCGTTATAAGGCTCTGATACCTAATCTGTCCTGTCTCCTACCACAGTGTGTGTGTGAGTGTGTGTGTGTGTGGACAGGAGTTTATGTGTACAACAACATCACGGGGAAGTTTGGGAAATGATTCATTTCAATGTGCTACACCATCTGGTTTTGGGCTGACGGAGTTGTGGTTTCAATTAAATGTCCTAAATCGTTTTCTCGACCCCACAATGAGCTAATGACCTGACCTTAAAACCAGCGTTAAATTGTGTTTACCTCATATCTCAATTAGTCCAAAACACCAGGATCAGAAGATAATATTTCATGTAGGACAGGGGAACACATCGGGGACATTTCTCTGCAGCGTGTGGATGACCACGTTCACATGCTTTGCAGTAGAGTAGGGAGCAGCAGGGATCAGTGGGAGCACAGTGCTGACAGATTGACCCTTACCAAAGCCCTCTGTCATTACAGGGATCAAACTGTTCAAGGCCACAGTCTCTCACTTTTACTCCTCCCACTGAAAAAAAAAAAACCCCACTGCGCCTGCCCTCCTCACTCATACAACTACAGTTACAGGATCAGGTATTAGGAGCTCCACATTGACGTAATTTTGGCTTCTTGAAATTCCCGTACATGTTCCCTGTCTGTAGCAATCTGTATGTGTTTAAATCTAGACACTGCATGATTTTGTAGATCTCAGCCTGAATCCATTATTTTTGCAAAACACTCTGTGAGGCCTGAGAGATACCATGTGTCTATATTTACCAATGTGAAAGGTATGTAGATTTCTATTTCTGATTGAATTACTCGATCTGTAACAACTGGTTCGATTTTTTTCTCATTGATATTAAATTCAAAATCTACTGCAGAAATGCATCATCTTCTTTGCCGTGTTTCCGTTTGCCAAACAAAACATCTCTGGCCTGCTTTCATTAGGCTCTATGAAAAAATACATTTTTGTTTCCAGTAAAATGAATGATTATTTCGGATTTGTTTTGACACTTATGTTCAGATGGAAAACGCAATTGCTGGCAGGTTTATGTACTTTGGTAAAGATGTTTTTTATACTGAAAGAAATGCTCCACAGAAGAAGCAGAGCAGGAGCCTGGGGTTCACATGTTTGTTTCAGGCAAGCCAAAAACTTAACTTAATGAAAGAGAAAGTCCATAATCCTATGTTTAACTTTACTTGAGTACTCTAACCAATGAGACCTGGGTCCAATAATCACATAATATGTAGCACGCCATATCTGAAGGGGATATGTACAAGTGGGTTTTTAAAGCTGAAAGAAACCTTGGTAGGGTGATGCAGGCATTTGGGTCGAGTTGATACAAGCTGTATTTCATGCTGACATGAAATTGACCAAACTTGCTTCTGCTTAGGAATATGTTTAGATTTTTTTTCCTGCAGCGTCTGAGATCAGATCTACCTCCAAAGCACGAGTCAGTGTTTCATAGCAGTGGTCTAATATATCAGAATAGGAGATTATACAAAGTGGTAATTATGTTGAGTATTAAAGAAATCCATGGAATAACAAGTTTGTTTAATGTTTTTTTTGTTTTTGTTTTTTTTGATTATTGTTGATGTGACATTTCACCAAAAACACAAAAGTACATCACACGGTGTTGCTTTAAATAAAAAAAAACTGAAGTCAGTAGGAGCATACATGTTGTTCTCTGTATGCTAATAAAATTGCTAGCGTGACTAATAATGCTTTTGAGGAAATGTTTTGAAGATATTCTACATTCAGTGTCAGCATTTTATGACTTTACAGAAAGGGTTGAGGAAAGATTTTTCTCACCATGATGTCAGAAAGGAAATTCGATCCTCACAGTATGCTTCTCTCACACCAAAATGGCTGTTTTAATTGTGTGTGAATCCTCTGAGTTATATCTAGCCAACAGGGACAATCTCCACTGAAGGTATAAAAAGTGAAAAGGACACCTGTCCGGTCATAACGAAGGCCTCCAACAGATGAACCCATCAGATGTTCAGCAGTTGTTTGAGCAGTGTATCTGTCGCCACAGCAGATTGAGTTATATGTGTACGTACTTGTTTGTTTGTGTGTTTATGTTATCTAACAGTGGGGGGGGGGGGGGGGAAGCATGCGAGAAAGCATGTTTTCTGTCCTCTTTGCCTCTCTGATTACTGCTGTTTTGCCAGCTGACGCCCAGTAATGGAGACCTGGCTGTCAGGGAAATTTGTAGCTGTCTGCCATGGAGCAGCTCTTCATTCCAATCAGCAGCTGTCAGCCCAACCGAGGCCATTATTAATGACGGCCACTAACTGCCTCGCAAATTCTCAGCACTGTTTCAGGGCCAGCGTGAAATAAGGTGACACTCTGCCGGTGTGCTGCTGTGGGTTAACGCAGAGGGCTCAAATATCAAACAACTACTTCTGAGCCTGCTTTCACATAAAAATGTTTTACATAAAGTAAAATGTAAAACAATAATAAAATAATAATAACGTTTTTCCTTGAGAAATGGTGCAGCTGTTAGCTCTTTAAGTCTTTGTTGCCTGCGTGCATTGCTGAAGAAGCGAGCTAGCTTGATTGACTGATGTAACCACATCATAAAAAACGTCCCTGTATGGTGGAGGCCGCACTAATAGAATTGTGAGGCCATAAATGCGAGCGTGACAGAAAAAAAGCATGTGTTTGTCAGCTGTTAAACGCAAGGAACGGGCACACTGGGGAACAGCTGCCATATAAATCACTCACCTTTGAAATGTGCCTGCGATGAGCCTGCCGCCCTCGCTGTCACTCTATGGGTGAACAGGGGAAGTGAAACAGGGCGGGGGATGTGACGCCACCTCCACTGTGCCTGGCAGGCGGGGCGGACACCTCTCGTCAGGTTCCTTGCCGCTTGAGCTCGCTGCAACTCCTTCTTCCTTCAGCGCTCAAGGCAAAACGGTTGAAATGCAGCACCGCCCTGAAATGCACAAAGAATTTTACCGCGAGCTACGCCGCGATGTGATTGCATCGACTCACATGGTTCCCCATCTTATCTTTCATCTGCCAGAAAATGTATCCACCCTTTTAGGTTGACGAGTTACACCACAATGAAGACTGACACTCTTGGCTATTATGCGCCTTGTAAAAGAGGGAAGATTCCTGCCCTGTGACAGGTAGCAATTAAGTCTTAAATAGGTGTAACAAGGTCCTGGATTATCCTTGTCAGAGGTTGTATCAAAGAACAGCACGCCTGCTATGTGTGCGCTGACGGATAAAGAAGATGGCGTTGAGATTGTTGTTGTTTTTTTTGTGTTGTTTTTTTTTTTTGTCTGACCTTTGGTTTGCAAGTAATCCTTATCTTAGGCATCTCGAGCCTCAAAGGTGCGGTTGTTTCCGACCGCTCTTTCCATCCCTCCCAGTGTGCACAGGAATGCGCACACCTGTAGCTCTTAACCCCGATGTGTTGTTAGAAGTCAGTGGGGCAAACCTTCTGCTAGCACATGCTGATCACTCCTCAGATAACAAGCTGTTGTTTTGGCAACAGACTATCTGAGCAATGATAGAGCCAAAGGGGGAATGATGATGATAATAATAATGATAATCATAATAGTAGATGTTATATGAGGTGCTGGCGCCCCCGAGTCCTGCGGCTGTTAGTGGTTCATTAAGACCTGTTCTGCCTTTGCCTCTGCTTTGGGCCACATTCCACAGCGTGTTAAGTTGTTTGTTAGCGGCTGTGTCGGGGCGGCCAAGGGTGGAGAAAGGGAGATGTGTGTGAGACAAAAGCTGCACTCATCTGGGATTGAGGATAGAGCTATATGACATACATTTAACCGCTGAAACCACCCGTCAGTCAACACTCTGGTACCTCCCCGCCCTGCAGGCACTCCACTAGGAAACCACTTAAAAGTACAGGATGCTGTAGATACTACTTCTCCAGGAGGAGGAGCGTTCACTTCTTCAAGAATTCTACAGTTTTTGACTGGCAGTGTCAGTTTCTATGATTTAAGTCTTGTTGCGTCAGGCTGATCCTCCTTTGTGGAGTCGTCTCCTGTTGGCTGCAGAGTGACAGGACAAGAAGTGGCTGACAGAGTAACTCAGATCCAGAGCTGAAAGACAGATAGATCCGTCAAGAAAATACTGAAACAGCTTTGGGTTATTAAACCCCCTCATGATTTTTTAAGACAATCCAAGCAGAGCACTCAAACAAAAGAGCAAAGACGCCTGAGGGCAAACTCCTCCAAGTAAAAGGAAGCTTTATGTTTGGTTTCTCACATCAGTTCACCTGGTGCATGGATGTTATTTATTGTCAACTAGGGGCGTGAACGGTTACAAAAAAGAAAAGTGGACCGCAATCGTGCTATACAACCAATGGAGGGTGCGGCCGCTTTTCAGAAAGATTTCTCCACATCACTGCTGCCACTCAAAGTTGTCAGACAGAAACAATTGTGCTTTATAAAGTAGGCTATATAAGTAACACAGAAAACTTGCCATAGAATTTGTAAAAACAAATACCTGTATGTATTTATTTTAGGCCTATAACAAGGCTATGATAAAACAACTACCATGATGAGTATGAAATCTCTATTTTTTAAAAGGACAAGAGACAAAGGATTTCTGCATTAGTTTCTTTTCCTCCGCTTAGTAATGTGCTTAAATTCAGCGGGTTGTCTCGTCTGATCTGAGGTCGTAGTCGAATGGGCCTGCGCGAGACTGCGCAATCCCCCCGGACGAAGCGGAATAGGGCGGAAGGGCAGTAAGGGAAAGGAGTGTGGCTCAATACCCCTCTCCGAAGAGGGGGGTGAGAGAGGCTCACGGACTTACGTTCAACCGGTTACCGCCGCTGCGAAAGGGGGCGACATGGAAAGCCAGAACCCGCATAGGCATGTCCAAACAATCGCCCGGAACCAGAGTCAATCCCCAGGAGTGCGGCTCCTCCACGCCGCACTTCGCTGAGTAGTCTTTGCTGCCATCGCAAGTCAAAAGTGAAACTAAAAAGTGACCACTACCGGTGGTCAGTTATCCAACATTTATCACGTGCATTTGTGAGCGCAGTAACGTTGTCAAAGTGGAACATTTGTAGCTTTATTCATCTCTAAATAAATAGTATGTGTTATTTTTTAATGATTTGATGATTGAATGCGTGTCTCTAAAACATTTTAAAATAATAAAAAAATATTTAAAAAATAAAAAATAAAAACGGTTTTCGTTTACTGATTTTTCCTAAACGGTTATGATTTACTAACCGGTTACACGAGTACACCCCTATTGTCAACTATAACTCATGACTTGTGAAAATGATTCTGGCCGTTTCAGTTTGACATATTTGTGATTTTAAAGCTTGAAATATGAAAAGATTGACCCAATACCCAACTTTTTGCATCCTGATTTGTTAAATTAGTCTTGATGTGTAACTTTCATAAACCAGATCCATCCACAGACAAAAAAAAGTTTGTTTAAAAAAAGCTGTATTTTTGGTTGAAAGTAATTTTTGAAACTTATCCATGACTAACAAAGTGGAAGGTTTTCTTCATATTTACTCCTGCAAACACATGCCCACATATTTTGAATCATTGATGTGAGTTTTCAAGTATCTTAAATGGATGGAAATCTCTCTTTGTGCAAAAATGCAGTTTTAAAATGAAAAAAATATTTGTGTTTACAAAGTCTGAGGCAATGCTTAGCTGATGATGATGAAGTTCAACTATTATGGGGAACTAAGTTTTTGTTTCTCTTCTAGAAAAGTTATAACTGTGACTTTCAAGGAACCTGAAATATGTATATGTTGTATCTCTGTAGATTAATAATGTTAACTGTTGATAACTTAGTAACCTCTTAATACACAATACTTGTGTATTTTATTGACCCATTGATAATAATTAGTCTCTACTTGAAAAGGAGATGCTGAATACGTTTTGGAACTTCTACAAGGAGGATTCTTTATTGTCCTATTAAAGAGACAATAAATGCCTGACATACATATTATAGAAGGATGATAAATGTCTTTGTTAATTGACTCAAAGAATCCTCTCCAGAGCAAATATAAGCATCACTCCGATCTGCTAAATCCATCAGCCTGTGTGAGCGTAACACCAGACCGTGAGGGGAAATGGTTACTTCACTTTGCTACGTGTCAAACAAAACATGATGAAGAGCCATAAAGTCGCACAGCATTAAAGGTTCACTGTTCCCACGTCGCTCTGCCAAAGAGCCGGGCACGTCTGCACAACCACAAGACCATAACTCATGCACGCTCTATAAACTAATCACTTCCTGGGTTTCCTCAATCTCAGGCCAGACTGTTTCATCTCCATGCAGATGAAAATTCTGGGGTGGTGAAATATACACTTCCTCATGTATCAGCTTAGTACTCGCAGGGCACAAAAGATCCTAAAGCCTTTTTCTTGAGGGAGCTGTTACAATCACAGACTCACTGTTCTCCAGTGCACTTTCATGGATCTAGTTTCAGATCCATGAAATAAGATGCGTCTGCCTGGGTAAGATGCAGACATTGGTGTCTATAGGTGTCAAAACTGAACAACTGGGAGGCTGGGAAGTTGTTTCAGCTCACGTCTCTGGAGTAAACTTTGCAGTTAAAGGGCACTGGTCTTAGTAATAACTTTATTCACTGAGGATTTCACATTTCCATACACTTACGCTTAGATTCTTTTTTTTGCTAATTTGGATAAGTACCTCACCTACAGTATATCACCCAGACATATATCATCCAGGTTGAATTGGATTGTTTCCACTGTGGACATTATTTGTAAAGTGGATGTTTTTGACCTCACAGTCCTGAGAGACACTACAATGTGTCACTTTTAGATGATTGTCATAGTGATTTACTAAATTCACTCTCATGACATTCACTCACCAGAGAAAACCCTTAGGTCACTGGTGTACTCACTATTCAGTGACACGTTGAATTATTAACATACTATGTAAAAATGTGAGCATGTTCTTAATGACTGTTGGCTGAATTTGCATTGCAAAGAAATATACCTTTCGTCTGACAAAACATTTCAACATGTCTGAAATCGAATTTAACAAATCAATAAAAAAAGATGTGATTCAAAGTTGTGCTGATTAAATTGATATAAATGAACAGGTTGTAATCACACGAGAGAGAAAAATCTGATTTGTGCCACTGATGCCTACAGTCTGAACAAAGCTTAAATAAAACTTTGTTTTAATGTGTACCAGTTATTTAAACATAGCTTATGGCTTTATAAAGCTTAATATCTTTTAGAAACAACAGCTTTTTACTTTGAAAAAAAAGGTTCCTTTAATATTATGTTAAAACTTAGAAAACCTCAAAGCCAAACTTTAAAGCTGTCAAGATCCTTACAGTGCCCCAACAACTTGAATGCATAAACAACAATATAGTTTCATGTAAACTTTGCAGATGTAAGTAATTAAAACATAACAAAGCTCTAGCAATTTAAAAAAAAAGTAGACTTATTTCTTACCTATAATTAAAAGAATGGATCAGGATATCTGCGAATGTTTCCGTTTTTTATTATTTTATTATTATATACTATTAAAACCTTGCTCCATTAAACATGCCATGAAAAATTAAAACCACCCTAGCTGTCCTTAATATTCTAATTTTCATATGAGCAATTGCTCAAGTAATTCTTAATCAATTAATTTAAAGTGAACCATGAACAACGTTTACAAGAAAAGCCTATATTCACAAGTCAGATCTTATTCTGAAGCCATGTACTCACATTTCACTTCAAATCCTCCGTGGCCTATTTAGCCTAAATTGGCTAATGGATTTCTGCCAGATCTTAAAATCAGTTGTAAAATTAACAGGAATCTGGACTGAGGATAATATGGCAGCTAATATGTCTCCTAATCCTCGTTAAAAGTGTGGTTGTGATTAACCTTATTATAGCCGAGCAGTTTCATGGATTGTATCACATTATTGCCAGACCAGATTTTAAGATGCACTCCTGTTTAAGTAACATTTATCATAGAGGGAACACTGTGCGCCGCTGTAGCTCCTATGACATCAAGTGTCATGCTGAAAAAGCCTCAATAAAAAGACACACATAAATATAGATGAGTGTTTTTCTGATTGAGTGTTGAGGCTGTAAAAAGAGTATGTGAAAAAATGAAACACACAAGGAGGAGCCATGAGGAATATTAGCCCATTTAACACACTGCGAGAGATCAATCAAACAAGGAAAGGAAACCATGGAAATTAACAATTCTGTGGCTACTCTATTAGTGGCTTTTTTGGCTGGCAATGCTAAAGATGGATAGCTTATCTGACTTTAATAGCTGGCACAGCAGCATTAGTGCTGAGCTGGAGCGAGGAGAGGAACAATACGGCACATTAGAGGAGCAGCCAGCACATGCCAGAAACTGCTCCAGACTTCTAATTAGCATTCATTAACAGTAGGGGAAAGAGCGATTATGGTCTTTAAGTAGTGCATTAGCTAATGTTGCTTTTTCTCATGTCAGCAGATTTAAATAGGAGCAGTGTGCTGCCACATCAGATCCACTGCTTTGTGCTGACTGGGAGGCTTTTGTTGATGTCTCGTGATGACCTTAAAATACACTGCTGCTGTTTGTTTACACTAGTTATTACTGCTAACAAGGCCACAGGCTCAGTCAGACATCACTGACTGTCTGCTACTATCACAGCTGCTGCACAAGCACACAGCCACCACACTGTTAGCATGGTTTTATGTTGCTATACTGTGCAGTGCTGTTCGATGTAGTTTCTGCATGTTCGGGATCCCTGTTCACTTCCTGAATGCAATAAGGCAACAATGAAGTGAAATCATCGTTGCATATCCGGCTTTGTATTGGGAGCGTCCATCCTATAAGACTCGCCAGTATAAGAAATTATATACAGATTATTTTCATATTACTTTTATGTTTACTTTAGGGCTTTTGGCCACAGATGGCGCTTTTTGTGCTGGAAGTTTTAAATACAAGACAAGTGTAGTTCAGCATATTCAACCCTCAGCGGCAGACATTTTTTGGCGCTGCACTCTCAGTTGAAAACAGTTCAACTACTGGAACAGCGACACCCTTGTCAATGTCACTTCTTCCTCACCGACCAATCAAAATCAAGAAGGGTGGGGCTGCCGCTATCAGCTTTGCCAGCAGCAATGGCGGTGGAGACATTAATCTGACTCTTCTTTTCGAGGGAAAAGTCAAGAGCTGCTGCTAATGCCAGGACATGACTCCTTTATTTTCCATTGTTTTCTTGGTGAAATATCCTTGAATAATAAGCATAACACATGGAGCTATCTAAAACACATCTAACAGTCATTACTGAGGGAAGCTGAGATTAACTTTTGTAACCTAACAACAATAAGCGCTATGGGAAGCACTCTGAAACGGAGCAACAACAAAAAAAAACAGTGTCAGTAGACAAAGGCCCTTTCAGTGACACAAAACCTATTGTTTGTTTGTGTCAGATTATGTGCTGTCTAGTAAAGTTTTTACGTCACACAGCTTACTGGGCAGCATGTGCAAATAAAGTATAATGTCAATAGTGGCTCTGAGGAGGCTTTGTCAAGTATCAGGTTCCAGAAAACTTTGAGAAAAAGGCTATCTTTGAGACCTATTTTTTCCCTTTTTTCCAATCTTGTTGATCATATTGTTTGTGAACTCTCAGATTTATATTACAAGTATAAAGACAGGGCATAATAAACACACTACAGCCCTGTTCAATAAAAGCAAATGGTACGTCCACTTCTTTGATCCTTCTTTACTGTGATTGGCAGATGCAAGCTCATTTCTGTTTGTTTCTTTCTTTGGATTCAACTGTGCTGGTTGAGGATTCCTGAACAAACAGAAGGTGCTGTTAGCTGATGGGTTTATAATTCCTCTTACTTTATGTATGTAAATGAGGCAAAACTCAAACAATATTCAGCTGCCCTGTAATTAAAGTTTCATCCAGCCGCACATATGCTTTAAGCCTCTGAATGTTTAATATGGAGGTGCTGATTTCACTTTGAGTTTGTCTAACCAAACCACATCAATGAAATAGATGATTTAATGTAGTTGTGCAATTTGACAGAGACAATATCATAATCCAGCTGTTGGTGTTGGCAGCTCTTTGACATTGATAAGTCTGAAAAATCTAACCGAGAAGTGTTTATCTGTTTATGTAGGACAACTGTCAGCAGGCCCTGGCTTGACTGCACAGACATGAGAGTGAGAAAAGAAAGCAGGTGAATGAGGAACTCTTAACATCTTACAATAACATGCTCATAAAATAAATGTCACTCATGTCGCCGTGAGTCATGAAGCCACTGATGCAAAAGTAAGCAGGAGTTTGCTTTCTTCCGATTTCTTATTATCTTTATTTTTATTAGTCTAGAAGGTGGATAAGGTTCACCAACAGAGCACACTTAAATGTGAATCCTGTTACACACACACACACACACACACACACACACACACACACACACACACACACACACATAACGCTCTCTTTCTCCTAACGCCAGTCCTTGCTCTGTGTGCTCAGCTAATATTGACTCTCCTGACTAACACTGCCTCTATTGAGTCAAACACAGAGCTGTTTGACTAGAATTAGAACATCATTGAGATAACAGCTGTGGACCTGTCCAGGCCCGAGCTGTGGTGCTAAATGTAAAGCAGAGCAGGAGGAACCAAAGCTCAGGATTGTCATTGAGCGAGCTGAAGGTGCAGAGGTGGAGCTCGCAATCTGGTCCCCCTTTACGCAAATGTTTTCTCACCCTGCCACTTTTATCACCGATTCACAATAACAGCCACTTGTGAAATGTCTTCTTGTGAAATTACACACGGTGATCTTGTTCCGTGTGGGCAAAGCTGTGTTGATGTGTGTGTGTGTGGTTTATTCTGTCATTAGGCTCATTGAGTCATCAAGGTTGTAAAACTGGCCTGTCACTGGAGCCTTTGTGTTGCTCTGCAAAACAAAGTACCTTCAAACTTGTTGGCAGCAGGAATAAAAGCTTGTGTTGTTTGCCAAAGCCCATTTGTAATGTGCATGCAGGTATCAAATTCTAATCTTCAATTACACATTGCAGCTATAATGTTAACAGCTCTGCCCATAAAAATACACACACACACAAAGATCACACAGAAACGCAAACCTACCACTCACCACTTCTAGGCCTACTCTCTCACTCTCTCTCTCATATGCAAATTTTCATAGGCTTATTGTCTCTTTAGGTGTTCCCTATAGTTTCCTTGTAATTAAAGTCTGTAGTATTGAAGTGGTTTATGAGGAAGTTATTTCAAACACAAAAGTGACTTCTCATAATGTGCTGCTAGTTTATCTTTAAGCTAGATCACCTGCCAAGCTTGCCGTTCCCACATGCAGATAAATGTGGTAAAAATTACATTTGAATTTCATAACAATTTTTATAATTTACATTATTGAAAATAAATGTGTCCTCCATTACAAACAGAGAGAGAGACAGCAGCAGCTTATCAATTCTAACTAGAAACGGTCAATTTTAGTGTTACAGCTTTGGTAAGCTAGCTTGTTGGGATAAAGTTAGCTCCATGAGTTGGTTAGCAACATTGTCTATGTTTATTTATTTTTTTTATATTTATGGTTGACTAATTTTAAAAGGTGTAGGTTATACTGAAAATTTTTACAGCTTGCTAATTCTGCTAAATTAGCTCCATGAGTTGGTGATGATCACTGCTTCAGGTTTACTTGTTATAGGCCTAGCTATAAGCTATAAGCTATATAGTTATAGGCCTAGCTGTGGTAGAAAAAAATAAAGTAGCCTACTAATTATACATTTGAAGGCTAAACATTGAGGTATCATTGTATTGGAGTGTGAAAATAATGAGTCATTGTATTAGAAGGTTTGCTTGAAAATATTATCTGTAATGTAGCCCTATTTAGTTTTTTAGCTAGCATTGCATATCTTGTTATGCTAGTTTGTCACCAATTTCACAAAATAACAAGATATGATCAAATAACAACTGATGAGTTGTTAACGTAGGTTAGGTCTAATGGAATGCTGATTCCATTTCAATCAGATGGCATCTGCACAGTGGGTAAAAAGTTAATTGTAGATGTGGGATCTCTTAACAAACTTATTTTGATTTAACAGGTGAAACCAAAAAAGGTCTGCAGCTTTTTTACAACGTTGTAGCTGCTAAGTTAGTAAAACACTATCTGCTGCTTTGATGAATGTCAAATTGAAATCCATTGCCATGGTCTTCCTATACATCATTAGTCACTGTTTCAAATGGTTACTCCTTGTTGAAGTGTTTTGGTCAGGAGCAGGCCATGATTGTCAACCACAGAAAAAGGGAAGAGCTGAATGAACGGCTGCTGCAGATGGCAGTGCAGCAATATTTTCTGCTTATGTGGTTTCATTTTATCCCTACAGGCCCTGGTGGTATTTTGAAACACCCTGGGTTATGTATTCACTCGGTCATGTAAGCTAAATGAACCATCCATAATGTAAATGAGAAAGAACGAGAGATTGAGAAAGAGACAGGGATGCAAATGCAGTGGAGCCCCCGGTGCTGGGAGGGAAAAGAAAGAGATGTCAGCATTTTTCCACATTTCACTTTCAAATGAGCCACAGCTGACTGGAGAGTCTAACCCACACACTGCATATACCAAACAGTGCAATTAACAACCAAAAGATTCAACAGTTTATACATTTAAGAAGTCATAGCATCATAAATAAGGTTTGTTCTGTAGTTTAAAAACATACATTTTGATATGTTTCATCCTCGACTTGCATGTACCTGTAAAGTGATGCTTCAACAGTGCCTGCTTCATCACATTCAGAGGTGCTGACTCTCTCTTGTGGAATGGCAGGAGTTATGCGCTTTTGTTTGTACTGTGGTTGAACCTCCACCTCCTCTACCTCTTTACCCACTTAGCAAACAAAGTCCCAAATGCGCAATTTTCCCATTTAGGAGATGGAAAGCACTTTTGTAAATAGTCAATAGCTTCACAGGGACACAGGTCGTGTTTTGAGTGCAAAATAATCGCTGCTGGAAATATTCGCCTGCTTGTTGAAGTCACAACACAAGGTAACCGCACAACAAGATGGCTGCTGTCTGCACTCCATCTCAATTCAATCAGTAATTACCCGGCATATTTGCACTTGGCACTGTGAAACATGATGCAAGTTATTTTGTGTCCCTGATGAGAAATATTTTTTTGGCATTTTCGCTGCTTCCAAAGTGTTCCAGCCAATTTGGTATTAGATAAATATTTGAGCTGGCATGAAATGAAGCGTATGTCAGACGAGCAAAAAGCACTGGCACTATGGATGCGTTTAGCTGCTAAAGGGAATGGGGGGGGGGGGGGAAAGACAAGGGAGAGGCCTTGTCTGTTCTACATTAGAGTCCACTCGGTTCCTCTACAAACAGACAGGATGCTAGCCAAACAAGCTTATTCAAGGGGGTTCTGTGTGGACCCTGTTAGCTCAGCAAATCCAGCTCCACAAACATGCTTCAAAGAATCCTGCTATCTCCGCGCAACCTTTGATGTGGGTATTGATCATGCTGCGGTCTGTGAGAAAGAAGGAACTGGTGGAGGTTTAGTATTGTGTTCTGGCTCAGATTGAATAGATAATAGCAAAAACATGCACTCCCATCACCCGAGCTGTGCTTCAGTTGTGACAGCTGCACGACTCTTCTCTGGCTCGGAGGTGGATGTGATTAGGAGTAAAAGACAAGGGAGGAACAAATCAGATCATTTTGCCCTAAGGACAGGTTATTGCGGTAGAGGAGCCAAATCCAAATGAAGTCAAAATAAGAATTGACAGGGAAGAGCACCACAACTCCAGGTCCCAGAAATTAAAGTCTGAGATTTATCCATACAATTTTAAAAGCTTTAATACGTTCTCATTTCGAAAGGTCACCTCTAAAAAACAGTTTTTCATACTTCCTAGCTTCGCTCTACAGTGGCAAAAAAAAAAGCAAGGCAAACAAAAACAAAGCAGACACTTCCAGAATGACACAGTCACACTGTATGCTATAGAAAGACAAACAAAGTCTGTTCTTCTTAGCGTGGTAAAACAACCACCCACAGCCCTGCTCCTGTCTCACACTGGGGCCATTAGTCACAATGATTTCTCTGCCAGCTGTCCTGGTGTTTGCTTAAGCCAGCCTCACAGGCAGGTTGAGCCTCGTTTGAATTCTCACTCCAGTATATTAGGCATGCGCTGGGTCATTAGCATCCAGTAAGGCAGATGCAGATGTGTTCCTCAGGTAATGTTCAAATGCTAAAATCTGAGCAGCCATTTATCATCGCACTAAACACACCATGAAAAAAGTATGTTCTGTGATTTATTTAAACCCACAGTCACCCAGTTTACGCTTTTCCCAAACAACCGTCCTGCTCATCTTGTCAACAGCCAGGTCTCTAATCTTATTCATGCATAGATGTTGTAATCTCAGCTCATACATGGCCCTGTGTGATAGAACTTATATAAGAATGAATGGACTTTGCAACTAAGCCATTTAATGAATAAATAACAACTCCTTAATGCACGTGTACTCAGTCATTATATACAAAGTTCAATGTGCTAGGTGCTCGATTAGTAGACTATTTTAAGATAAATAGCTGAAGTGTGCATTGAAAATAGTCTTTTGTGTGGAAGTTTGTGACCGAGCTTTATGCATATGTAAAAATCCTGTGGAACTGTTTCACCCTCTTTCAAATGCCAACTATGATTGTTCACAGATAAGCTGGTTCCAGTGTGAGTAATTTGCATGAAAGCATTGGCAGGAGAAATGCTCTCTCTGCAGCAAACAAGGACTCACACATATCATTTTAGCTGCTTATTAAGAGGTGTTTTTAACGCTCATTTATTCTGTGTACTTGCAAGAAACGAAGCTCGAAGATTCATGTAATGTGAGAAAGTTGAGTCAATCTCCAACCACATCCAAATACCATTTAGTCATCGTACATCATCCTGCATTGTGCCATTGTCAGTACAATCATTTCAGGCATCTCCTCTTCTTTCATTTCATCAACAAACTGCTCCAAGCGCTGCTTAAATAATCAGCAAACTGCACGCAAAGCCCGTTTTCTCCATCATGTTAACTAGATGAGATCAAAAAAGCAAGTCGGATTTTTCTGCAAGGGACACATTGTGGTTACAGTTAAAGTGAGTCAACGGAAATCGGTCATGGCATACTGTCACCACAGTAGGGACCCAGCCAGATAAAAGTGCAGCCAAGCCACATATACTGGGCAAGGAGAATACACTCAACTGACAGCTGCGAGCACTTAGTCCGCTGCCAAGAACAAAGGCACAGAGGAAAAACACTATTCGTCCCAATTTGGCTAAAATGAGCCTACGACAATGGCTTCCAATATTTTGAGAAAGAAATCAGTCATGTCTTGATTTGGGTTTGTTAGAGGTCAACGTTCTGGGTGTTTTGTGTAACCACAAAAAAAAAAGGATGTTATGGGATCAAAATGCACATTGAAAGATCTCACAACAGTTTGACCAATTTTGGGGTAAAAATAAGTAACCGTCAACGTAAAGTGAAAGCAGATAAGTGACATATCAGACTAAATACCGAGCAGGAGGGGGAGGGGCAGCAGATTGAATGATGTTTTCTGAACCACTAACTGCGTGCACTTAAGGGTCATAGCAATTCTGATCCAATGTGCTTCTAAACAGCTGGTAAAAAAAAAAAAATGTTACCTCCAGGAGTCTCCGTACGTTTTGGACTCTTTTTTTGAACCATCTGCTCATCACAGCCGAACCAGCAGGAGAGAGAGCATGGGAGCTTTTACCTTTTATTAACACTGAACACGGCGCCTCGTGCCTCCACTGTGCCTTTTAGTATGCATTAAGGCAGAGGAGTGTGAGGTGAGCAAGCAGTGAAGAGTAGCTGCAGCACAAAAAAAATGTCAGATGAGTCCCAAGAGGCTGGGAGAGGGGCTGAATGACAATTGACTTGCTGTCAACACTCATCTGCATTCGCATATCTTTGTGGCCCCGACACATTTAGCTGGCAGACAGCCACGGCCTTGACATACGAAGACGTGGTGTACAGAGCCCACTACTTTGATTCGCAAAGCTACAACTCTCATGCAGTATTTACTTGTGTTTCCCACTAATTGACTTTCATTGTCAGGGATTGTTATCCTCGCCACTGAAAGGAAGCAGAAACCCTCGTAATTGCTTCTGGTTTTAAGGACAGCTGTGGTACTTGCCTCAACATGCCCTCCAAATCAGCAACCATTCAGTTGTTATGATACAGCTTTTGACGCAACTGAATCCGCCGCCATTCTTCAGATGCTCCTTACAGCCAAGTTTAGAGTGCTTCCGGATAGAGTTACACTTTCATCACACCTATTTAAACTCGTGCCCACTTTTCACAGCCTGAATCAGTACTGTGTGTTAAGCATGTGAGCAGAAACAGGTCATGAACCTGCTGCTCAAGGCAAATTTACCAAAGCTTAATAGCTCATTAAAAGGTGCGACAATCAATATATTCTCCACGAATGGTAGATCAAGTGACTTTGTTGAATAATTGTGAAATACATCACATAGTGTCAAAGCTATAGCACTGTGAAAGTTAAAGCATGTGTTGGTTTAATTTTCTGCTCTTCAACTTTAATATTTTGGTTCACAGCTGTCCTGGCCATGTTTTAAAACTACATGAACTCTCACAACTATGTTGGTTCTAACATGCACAACTTTCCTATATCTGTATCCAGAGCATCTAAAACTGAGACTGCTCGTTAGGACAGACTTAAGAATTGTCCTGATTGGTGTGCACATTTTCTAACCTGTTTTTCTGAGGCCTGCAGAGTGAGTGGAGAAAGGGGGTCGTTATGCCAATGAAGAACACCTGGCTCACTGACTCTGATGCAGCTAAAGAAGCTGCAGACCCAGAGCGCTCTCTCTCTCATTTCTCAGGATGGACTGCCACGGAGCACACCAGCGCCTTACTTGCAGCTTGTTTTTGATTGTGAACTAAATTTTGATACACACAAACTTACACCGTCTCACTCATCCATGAATCCATCTCATCCATACACGCCCTACATCACTGATCTTATAGATTTGCATAGTTTGCTGGCCTTGTTGTGAGTGAGTATTGATAAAATAAAACACTTAAAATGGTGAAGTTTGTTTACTCTTTTTTTTTTTTTCTCTCGTTACAAATAGGAGCTAATTTGTAACAAATGAGGGCTCGTCCGGGATCACAACAGGTTTGCTCAACCGTCTGCCTAGAGTAAGTAAACACATCTCTGTAATGTTTTCCTGGACGTTAATGTTAATTGTTTTGATAGAACTCACCCTGTTTAAATGTGTATTCTACTCTTGTGTTTCCATTGTGTGGCAATAGCTATGGAGGCCAAAAGTGGGGTAGTGTGATATATTAATGAAAAACAGAGAATAAGGAGGTTCAACAAACATATAACGAGTTTAAGCTTTTGAAAAATACCACTTATAGTCAGAAATGAATCTTAAAACAAAAAGAAACAGTGCCGACCTTTAATCGGTATGTCTGCACACATTTTTCAAATAGTATAGCCTGAATTGGTTATGTTGGGCATGTCCCCTTTAGTCTTTTTTCCCCGATATTTCTCTCGGTTCTCAAAGAGAAAAATGGCAGCTATTTCAAAGAAAATCTGAAAACATCCAGTTGAAGATGAATTTTTGTATGTATAAAGTGAAGCAAGCATTAAGCTTCAAGAGAGACATTCCCTCAGGATTAAGAATATTTGGACTATAAAACCTATTTTGATTCATGTCTGCTTGATGTGTTCAAAGGATTCTGTGTACCAAAAATGTTGCCAAATTACCCTAAAAGCTAGTTTTAGCTTGTTCAGAGCCACTGAATTATGAACTGGCCTCATCAGCATTATAGATGTATATGAAAATAATTTCATGCTGCATGTGCCAAAAAGCAGCTTGAACCTCTTTATCAGAGCCATTCAAGCAAAGAGTCAATTCAACTCCGCAATTAGGCTCGCTCTTTTCAAATCTAAGATGGTCTAATTGACTGTGTGTATTCATGTAGAACATCTAAATTCCCTCCAGGAAAGTTTAATAACATTGATAAGCAAAATGAGACACTGAAATGCAGGATGATGTCAGCTTTCCATAGACTTGTATTTCAAGTGCCTTCTTTAAGACTTGGATTTTAAGCTTTGCTCGCCTTTGACTGCAGAGTTCATGTATTTTCTTCAAGTGTCTCTTTCTGAAGCTGGCACTGCTGATCAGCGGCTTTTACAGGACTTTGATAATAACATCTTTATAATGCTCACGCCTCATGCCTGTGGAGGGCCTGCGGTGCGAAGCTGGAGATAATAGCATGCTGCAGCACATCAAACAGAGCCTGGTCAAAAAGCAAACCACTCCATATCTCATAGGAGTGAATTTAACGGCCACTGGTTGCTCCTGCCTCTTGACCCTCTCCAAGAGCCTCCATGTTAGTCACTCTCCAGTGCTTTCCAATTGAAACACAGCCAGACTGGTTTGGATTAGATTTCAACTGTCTACTCGATGCCTGGATGAGTGAACCACGAGCTGCTGGTCATTAGACTGCTGATGCTCTGTTGAAGTTTAGCAGATTGTGATACTAGACACACATCTTTTGCTGCAGCTTCGAGGAGAGGTTTCTCACCCTAACGCTGTCTGCTTAAAGAGGTTTGAAATGTACCGTCATCGATAATTCACAAGTGACTTTATATTAAAGCTAAAGCACACAGGTTGAATGTTACTATAACTGTAGGTGTATTTTCTACCGTTTTTAGGAACCACTTTAGAGTAATGGTACTTTAAAAGAATATAACCTAGGCTGTTACATTTCATCAATCTGTTTGACTACATTAATTAGACCGCTTTAGTTACCTAGTTACTTTAAATATCAGTTTAAACAAACATCTGTAAATAGACTGTGATGTTTTAGCATAACAGGTTACAAACCATTCAACAGTGAAGACCGGGCATCACTCAACATTTTTTTTTTGTTTCTGCCTGGAAACCCAGCCGACTCAAGTTGAAGGCAGCCAACCAGACTAATTTAATATGGATTTATATACAAGGTGTCTTGTTTAACATAATGAATATCTAATCAAGCGTGAGCTCAGAAAAGCAATTTCTGCAAAGTAATTGAAAGCAGACTCTGTTTATATGACGGAGAGTATTAGTACACTCTTGGCACAGGATGGCCCAGAGCTCCAACTAGCTGTGTGAAATCTTTTTCTTTTTTTAAATCTTGGCATTCTATTCTTTTAAGCTTGTCAACTGCTCTGCTGACAGCAAACAATTGTTAATCAATTATTTCTGAAGCTGCACATAATTTCTAATGCAACCACAAAGAAGCTGGAACTTACTGGTACTTGTGACAACTTTGTGTTACGTTAGGGATTCTTCAAGATTTTGTTGTCATGTGACATGCTTACAGAGTCGTGCACATGGATGATTGCCTCCTCAACTGAGTCAGGAAGCCTTTGCCCCTGAAGTGATCCTGCAGTGCAATTTAAAAGATTTTTAATGCCTGTCCTTTGCTGCCATCTAGTGTTCCTCTTTAGCCTGACAAAAGTTGCTCGGGTGATTATCTTAGGCTTATCATAGTCTTGTGTATACAAAAACAAACTGTTGCTGCAAAAGTGTTTTATTCTGTAATGTACAGTAAAGACAGGAGAGATCGCAACATACAGTGAAAAGAAGGCATTATTTAAACTCTTCTTGATGCTCTTTACTTCACCAATAAAGATGCAGCAGACTTAATCAACACTTCAGAAAGTCTCCTCGTGTGACTACATTTCACACAAATGTGCAAGCAGACTCTTTTCAGCAACAGTAAATACATACTTCCTGCCACCTTTATCTGAAACAAATAACACTTGTTTTTTTTCAAACATAAAATACACTTTACAAAAAGCTTTGGTGACACATGTAGAAACATGTTTGCATATAAAAAGCATGGAAAATGTTTAAATATCACAACTAGAGCTATATATATATTTATAAAAAAATCAGATTATTGCACAACAGCCAGGTGAGGGCAGAGGAAGTGATCACAGCTGCGTTCAGGGTTTTCTGCGCCTGTAAAATGAAGAACAGAGTTGATTAAAGGACTGTCTGTGTGTACTGCAGAGTTGATGCTGTTTCAGATGTGTAGAAAAGATGAGTTTACTTGGTAATCCCATGATGCTCATAGCCAGGACCCATCTTTGATCCAGCCCTCATCTCCATGGCCACAGAACACTGCAAACAAAGACATAAAAATGTATGTTGATACATCTATATTAAAGGTCCCATATTATGCTTTTTCTGGTTTTGTATGCTCTTTAGTGTGTTTTCCATGTGTCCTGTGCATGTTTAGACACATCTATTTGCAAAAATTCAAAGTCATCGTAAACCTACGTCCTCCTGTTAGCTGCAGCATTAGCTGCATGTTACACTCGGTTCTAGCCCCCCTCGAAAAAAACGTGCCAGTGTGACGTCTTGTCAGTGTGATATCATTGATATAAGCCCATTGGCTCGTTGTGGCAAGCCCAGCAGCTCATGTATGCCCGTTAACTTCTGTAGCACGCCCACGATATGCCGTAGTGCTGAGGTGCTAATGTTTTTCCTCCCCGGCCCTCGGTGCCAGAGTGGCTGAGCGACTGACCAATTACGGCAGAGCGAACAGGCCGACCAATCAGATCAGACTTGGCACACGTGGGAACTCTGAACGTGGGCACTTCAGAGCCTTAAAGAGAGTCAGAAGCGAGCCAGTGCATGGAGTGGCAGTACATGAAAACAAACACTTTTTAACTTTAGCTATTGTGAACATACTTTAGTAGGTACATAGATTAAATATACAAAACCCCAAAAAGTAAATAATATGGGCTCTTTAAAAGAATGATGGTGCCAACAAGAGAAAGCTGTAAGAGAAACAAGGTTTTCTCCCTGACTCCTGAAGGAATGATGAACAAATAACAATCATTAATCATTTCATTACGCTCCTACTTGCTGTCTCTCACTTGTCTGCCTCACTGCCTTGTTGAAAGATATTTGTGGTTGCATAGAGTTTTATCATGTTTCATTTCCGTTAGTTATCAGTATCAATCTCTAATATTTACTTCAAAGGGCCACATCTCACATCAGGGTTAACTTTTTTTTTTATTAAGAGCTCACACGCAAGGGTTTTATCATTTGAGTCTCTCACTGTAACCAAAGAATATTAGCAGGAATTTAATTAAATATTTGATCATACCGTGCTCCCCCAGTGGTAGTGAGAGAGAGCACATACCAGCAGCACTGACACACCAATCCCCTCTTAGGCCAAGAGAAGCAAGGAGTGGAGCTTTGTTTATACTCCAGTGTCAAAGCTTGCTCATCTCCTCTGATGGGCAGCTCACATCCACACTGCTGACATGTGAGCTTGTGTGCATGGCATGAAAGGGTTTGTGTGTCTGATCGGAATCGGCTATACTTGTGAGGACCGATTGGTCACAGCCGGCTGAAAATCATCTGATTCCAGTCACATGCCAGTCGAAAATCGCACCTTTAGTTTCAATAGTCTGAAAAATATCTTATTTTTTGACAGAATTTTAGGCATGAAAACATTTTTCCAGCCTTTTTATACATTAAAGTCCAAATTTACACATCCAGGATGTATTAGCTAAAGGACACTGCTGTGTGTGTTTGACATGCCATCTAGCTCACATGAAAAGTCAAGTTTGTTCAATGTTCTGTCTTTTATTTATTTTTTCTAAACCAAGACACACTTGGAATGTTAGTTGATTACAAATGAATGGAAATAATCATCCTACCCTTGTCTCTGTGTCAGTCCAAGCTCCATCTGTTGAGGCTCCGTTTGCAGGTTTGCCCTCTGAGGATTTTCTTTTGCGGCTTCAGACACAAAATGAAATGAAATTAGGAAATAAAAGGTTCAAACATTATAATAACAACAGAGTAATGAGCAGGTAAAAACTGTCTGTAGCAGGTACCCGGGGACTGTTGTGAGCTGCTGCTTCAGCGTCTCAATGTCGGTGAACTGGACAGACTGCCCTCCTCCTCTGGTTTTAATCACTTCACCCTGAGAAAGAAAAAAGTATGAGCAAATTTCCAACATTATCTGGTTCCAGTTCAGCAATTCTTTGGAGTTCCAAAGACATAAAATAACCAGAACTAAAACAGAAGGGGCATAAAACCCTTCAAAGACCTGGTTTGGTTTAGATATTCACAGAACACAGACGTTGTGCACTGACATATCTGCTCTCCTAATATGACAAACCTACAGTAAAATGCAAAACACTTTAAGAAATGTGATCTCAAAGTCAATCCCAGTCCTGTTAAATGTCAGGTTGGGCATGCATCACTAATCCATACTGAGAACTTTCCTAAGCCTTTTAAAGAGATGTTAAAATGACTTTGCCAGACTCCATACTGTGTAATTGAACGACACCCCTAGCATTAGTGGAGAAAAAAACCTGTCAGACTTTCTGATTATCTGACAGCACTCCCCTGTGGTATGTGGAATATTTTGGTTTGTCATGGACATCACAACTTCTTCAGTTAAATTATTCCTTTTTTTTTTAATTGAATCTGTTTATTTATTGATTATATATTCTTTTTCACATTTTTCATCAGGGAGACTTACACCAGTCTCATTATTGACTGAGACACAGGATTTTTAAAAAGCTGTCTGCAGCCAAAGCGCATCACTACAAGATTTAGCATCTCAGTACCTCACTATAAGACTGATGTCCTAAAACTATCTGCATGGCACTGCTTTTAAATAAGAGATTAAACTTGTTCTCAGGAATTCTTAACAAACGTCGACGCAGGAGCAAGGCAATGTACATGCTGGCTTGTGTGTTTAAATGTCTCTGATATTGCTATTCAGATTGTTGTTACAGAAACAAATGGACATACGCATAATGAATGTGAAATACATAAAAACAAGAAGCCACCCCAGAAGAAAAAAAAAAATCAGTGATGAAGTAAGATCAAACTCATTCCGATTCTAATAGCATTTGCTATTGGATTTTTGTCCATCACATTAAAAATGTGTAAAGTACCCTCTTTGCATTATCCATTACCTTAATAAGTTTTGTCTCGATCTCTCCATCAGAGGCGATTTGCTGGTGCGTTAACACATATCTGTCACACTTGGACAGGGCCTTCTCACTGGGTGTAGACACCTGGATGGAATTAGGGATGACAGGCTGCAACACTGTACCCAAGTCCAGGCTGGAGGAGGGCTTGTGGTCCACCCACTTCTCCCCACCAGCAGAACGGGAGCGGCGGTGCAGCGGCCGCACCGGGGTCGCTGTCTACAAGGCAGGAAAAAAAACTGTGTCAGTATCTGAAGTAATTCTCGAACCCTTTTCATTACAAAGATATCCGACTTGCATCTGGTTTACGGCTCGGAATATTTTCTGCCCCTGTCATCAAAAATAATTAAATCGGCCCCATACTTAAAGACTAATGAGACACTTTGTATTTAACTATATCGTGCTGCTGCCTTGCGCTAACTCACTGACCCTGTAGGATCTCTCAGTTATGTCTAGATCATATGTTGGGGATCTGGCCTCTTCATCCTCTCTACTCAAAAACACGGCTCTCCTCCTGGCCCGGCTGGCTGAGGGGCCTGCTGGGGACTGGGTTTTCATGGGAGTAGTGGGAGATTGATAACCCTGCCTGCTGCCCTGAGTCGATCGCTGCTCCCATGCAGAGACGCAGCTAGCAACAGAGGACGAGCTACTGATGTTGCTGTGGACGGAGTTTATCTCAACCTCCTCAACTGTAGTGGCACTGACTGGCCCTGGCGCTGGGCTGACATGAGGACAATCAACGGGACACTGGGGAGCAGAGTAGAAAGACTGCACACATGCATGCAAGGTTAGAAACAGTGTAGTTAGTAGAATTAAATGATAAGAATTAAATGTAACTGTTACTGCTGGTGGACAATTCAGTCTAATCAAAATACAGGCTTAAAACAAAGTATCTTCGTGAAGATTATACTCCTTGTCATGGTTATTAATAAGGAGTGTTATTCTTTTAAAAGCTCCATCAACAGAAAAAAAATAACATTTTATGGAAAATAAAATAAAACAGATGTACTAATGTGGAAATCGCTCAAGTAAAAAGGCCTAAACTTTGATGGTTCTGGTGTCTAAACTAGTCAATCATTTACTGCTTTGAGCTTCTTAATAAAATGATTTTCTGATTTTCAGGTTAAAATTGAGAATTAACATATATATATATATATATATATATATTTTTTATTCAAACAAACTTTTTTCAGCCATTGTAAGTTGCAGCTCTGTTCTAATGCAACTTCAAATAGACAACCTAACAAGCTCAGAGAGTAACACTGACTAACATTCTCATTAAATTGTGCAGTTGAACTTTGACAACAGTCATAAACAGCTACAGAATAGTAGTAGTGTGGAGTGATTGGTGATGTTAGTCAGGAGAGGGTTAATTGTTTGAAGAAAAGAAAAGCAAGTGTTAACTTAAAAGTGACAGAATTTTGTTGGACTGTAATGTCAGTGAAGGAAGAGATGAATTAAACAGCAGCAGAGCAGAGTGTAGTTTAAAAAAGACCTACAGGGATAGGAGAGGGCGAGGCTGATCTCTTGGCGGGGAGGCGTTCCTCTCTGGAAGGCCGTTTAGGTTGTGTCTGACGCGGCGGAGGGTCAGGACGACCGGAAGGTTTGCTCTCTGTCACGATGGCCTTTAGCTGCTTCAGCTTCTCATCTTTCACCCACAGCTTGTTCTGCATCTCCAGCTGCATCGCGTTAACACGTCGGTCCTGCACAACCAGAAACACAATTTTTAAGTGACACATTACTGTGTGTGGATTGATCGCCGACGCCTGATAAAATTACCCACGGTATGTAAACCGTCTGTTGAAGTACACGGAAGGCTTCCTCATTTACCTACATTTGTGTTCTAAAGGAATTACTCACACATTCTTTCTCCCACTTGTACTGGGTGTCTGTGACCACGCCATGCATCCGCTGCTCCATGCGTCTCTTCTCTGACTGTTCTCTCTGCAGCCTCTGTTCCCTGGTTCCCAGCTCATGCTGCAGCGAGCGTTTGTCGTCCTCGTAGATTTTAGTCGTTTTCTGCAGTATGTCAATCTGGAAAAGAGACCCACGGGACATTCAAGACACCAGAGATACATAGCTACCAATCTCAGAACACATCCAATGTGATGATCTGATGATGAGACAGCTTTCTGGGAGAAACGGAAAACTTTTCTGGTGTTTCCAGCGGTTGGCAATAAAAGATAAACTGTTAAGACTTCCCTTTCAGGACATTGCCGCTGCATGCAGTCCAACTAGTAGGTGGAATCCAGAGACAATATAAAGTGGACTGTTAGCTTAACTTGTATGCAAATATCTGTCAATAGACATTAATTAAGCTAAATAGTCATTATTTGGCTGATTGGTTCTTGCAACTGACTGTTTTCCTGCATTTAACATTTAATGTGTGCTGGAGCGATTGTGGAGAATTATACTCAAACTACAAAGAGAAACTTTGAACGGTCTTAACACCAAACTATAGTGTTACTCAGAATTAGTGAATAGAGATTAAATATCTAGAACAAGCAGTTTCCAGCAGATATTTCTCTCACCTTGTGTTCTTGCATCTTGGTTTTCTTCTCCAAACGTTCAATCTCTGCCTTGTTGAGTTGGATGGCTTTGTCCTTCTCAGTCAGCTTCCCATTTTGTTCATGAATAAAATTATCCTTGGAAATGAGGCTGCTGTCCAGCTCCTGAAGCATGGACTTCATCCTATTGGCTAAAACAATATGAAAGTGGAGAATATGTGAGCCAGAATAATGAATCCAACTCTTCTACTTACTGACTCCTTCTGCCTCAAAGCTGATAAGTGAGAGTTTAGCTTTATAGTGGGCACCTGCTTGGTTGTATTCATCGATCATCATCTGCCTGATCCTGTATCTGTTCTGCAGAGCTTCGATCAGTCTGGGCAGGGTGATGTCATCATGAGGGTCGGTCAGCTCACAAGATGGAAGAGGTGGGAGGCTGTGAACAATGTGGCTGAGAACAGTGGGCAAATCTAATAAAAAACAAAAAAACACAGAGTTAGAGTCACACAGTGAAACCCCACAGCATCTGTGTGCGCTGCATTCTTTCTGCACCGTGGCTTCGCTCCATGTAACAACAATGCAAATGTTACCGCAGCGTAGGGCACGAGTTGATCGGCTCTTTCCAGCTTGACGCGTGTTGGAAGCGCCTCCGACGAGAAAAAAAAAATCCCTAAGCATATTTCTAGCGGAGCAGAGTGGAGTGTAATGTCTGGCAAGCACCTGAGGCGGATGCATGCAGTGGAAAAAAGCTTTGACTAGAGATGAATCCATGAACTCCAGAGAGAACACAGCGCACACACAGAGGCTGTGGGGTCTGTCAGTCAGACTTTTTATTCTGCATAGAAGTTTACAACATGTCCCATTCAAGTAAAATGACAGTATTGTTGTTATTAATAATAATGTTCATTAAGTAATGTTAATCGAAGGTCTTGCGTTATTTGCATCTTTACGTTTTGAATGTGACAACACCTTTAAATCTGAATAATCAGATGTAACTTGTACAATATCAATTTCTGTTTAGTCTTTTCTCTCCTAAGCAGAATTTGCTCGCACAATGCACAACTCACCCCTGTCAGATGGACCACCACGCTCCTCCAGCTTGCGGGACAATTCCTCTTTAAAGGCCTGGTTTCTATGGCGACGGCCCGGCGTGAAGCCACAGATGGGCCTGTCCACTGGCCGAGCCACCTCCACCTCTTGAGTCATCTCCGCGAACCGCATCACCAGCTAGACAAACAGAGAGCGACGTGTTAGTGAGACGCAAAATAAATAAATAAATCAGCTTACACACTCGCTCAAATGAAGTAATGCAGATAGGAGAAGTGCTGCATGGACTCACTAAAGTTTCCTCGTAGTCGTCAGCCTTGGGATTGACACACACAACCATTCGGACTTTACCCTCTCCGTCAAAGTAATTCTTGAACAGATGTGTTACTTTGGAGTCTCTGTAGGGAACCATCTAAAAAGAGAAAAGATACATTACATATATCAAAGGTTAATAAAGTGTTTTATACTGTACTCGTATCATACCTTCAACAATAATCAAAAAGTCTTTAAATTACAGGAATAAAGTCAGCTTAAGTCTCGTTATTCGTACCCGGTTTGTTCCGCACATCTGGTTCTCTCGAAGTATCTCAATGCATGTCCTCAGATTCAGCAAAGACTGATTAATGTTCCCTGGGAGGTTAGAAAGATGTTTAATCTCAAACGTACATCAGCTACAAATCAAATTAAAATGTGAATGTTTTCAGGTTCCTAACCTGCTTCACGTATGCGGGTTCCTTCCGCCCCTGTCCTTCCTGTGCGCTCACTTCCTGCCAAGTCCACCAGGCACAGCTGGCTAACAGTCACCTGGTTTTTATCCTGACAAATAAGATCAGACAATATTAAAACTGGTGCTTCAAAAATAATCAGAGTGAGTCATATATGGTTATTTACAACAGACCTGGAGGATGTTGTCGCCATCTGCATCAAGAGGAGCCTGAGCCAGTTTAATGATGAGCACACTGTGGGAGCGGCTGGATTCCCGGTTCAGACAGGTGTTTGCGACCTTCCTCTTTTTCTGACCTGAAACAAGTCCAGGCAGCTCATTTTAATCAATGTTTAGCAGAGCATTTTCACATGCAAAATCAAATAACACACATTATTTGGAGCACAAAAAAAGAGAAAAAAACTGAACTAAAACATCTCTTGCAAGATCTGCTCAGAGAGAAGATTAACATGGTTCATTTCCTGGTCAGAGCAAACCTGGAGGTCAGCAATACCAGGTCAGTCACATCTACCATCATCACTGCAGTGTTTTTTTTGTTTCTTTTTTTCTATCAATTCTTTGATTTTAAATGTAGATCTGACAACTTACCTCTCCAGAATACTTGAAAAGCCTCCTCAGCAGACTTGACCTCCACCTCCATACAACCAGCCACATACATGTTGTGGGTCTGATCCTCCCGGAGGATCTTAGATTGAGGAGGTCTACGTCGAGAAAATGACAGCGTTAGTTACTGAAGATTTGGGAGAATATCTTTCATGCAACACATAGCGAGTACCAAAGACGAGGATGGGGATATTAAAGTTGCTTGATTCCAGCCATGACATTTTTTTAAAGTAACAATGACGTAGCACAAAACAAAGCGACAGCAGGTGTGGGGGGCATTCAGGAGCTTGGCCTTGATTAGGACAACTAGCAGCAGCGAGGGGATGTAAAGATTTGTAAACTAAAAGGACATTCATCAACACTGGAGACATGACGGGGGTGAAGCCTGAGATCAGCAGCTCTGGCTCTGAGCTCTCTGCTACAGCTGGGTAACAAACGTGTATGTTGTCTGAGCACTGATTCGATGTATCTAGAGTAGAGAGATTACTAGACTTTGGAAGAAGATGATTGCCAATTTGACTATTTCATTCATGCAAACTTCTTTGTATGTACTACTGATTGCTTTTTGACAGTTGAGAGACTTTGCTTTAGAATGACAACTAATTATTATTTTATCATAAATTTTGCCATTATTTTGTGGATATGATTTATTATTTTATTAATGAAATATGAAAAAATGTTTAAATTCAGCACTGAATGATATTTCCAAATTGCTTGTGTCAATGATCAGTTGATCTGATGAATGTTCAGAATACTATCAAGAGAAAAAACACAATGGACATGGGAATTTAGCTGCCCCCCTCGTTTCGGTGTCTGTGTCTACACTCTTATTGAAATAGGCACAAACATTTTATAACAAGATAACAAGGATTTCAGTTTGAGTGAAAATGCTGGTTTTAGACTTTTTTTTAAAACCACAAGAAGTTTCCATAAGAATTGTGTTGAATTTGAAAATGTCTCCAGCATTGAATATGTTGAAGAGGAAAACTAGTCTGATGTCTGGTGTTTGAGTATTCACTGTCCACATACATGAACTCAGTGTTCGGGCGCACTGGTGTGCCTCCACCATTCCACCTAGTAAAAACAAAAGACATTAACTTTGTCTTTCACCTACTCTGACCAAAGGAAGAACACGCCTCTATAATCCAATACTCTTTAAATATAATAGTAACATGACTATTCACAACAGTTTAAAAATATATTTTAAATGTACATTTAAATGAATTGGGTTCTTTTCATGAACTCACTTTGGTTTGATTGCATCTTCCTGGGTTTCTTCCAGAAGATCATAGATGTAGTTGTTGTAGATTTCTATGTAGGATACAAAGACACTGTAACTGCTGTCTTCATCGACCCCATCTCCTTCAAAAGCCTCCTCAGGCTTTATCATGTCAGCAATTTCAGGATCCAGCTTTTGTCTGAAATGAAAAGAGCAACGTGTCACACATGTTTACGTATCACTACTCCCTTGGCAGAACATATTTCACAGGACTTCGGCTTACCTGGAAGATGTAGGTTTTGGAACAGGCAAGTTATTTTCCCGCCTTTGGCGCTCCAACAAAGCATCCACTTCATTCTGAATCTCCAAACCATTTTTGTCATCGGTTTTGAAGACCTGGAAAAGAGGGTTACAATTAGTTGAAAGGTATTCCTTTGACAAGGTATAACAAAATAATGGCATTACAAGAGATTTCTTGAATGTTTAATGTCTTACATATCTCTTGGCCTGGTAGGGTCCTATACTCTTGAAGATCATGTCGAGTGAACGAGGAAGAAGTCCACCTTGGCCTGGTGAGCCAGTCATTGTGAATGTCTTCCCGCTTCCTGTGACTCCATATGTGAAAAGCAGCCCTGCAACCAGAAAGTAGAGACTGAACAGCATTGAACAAACTCAGAGCAAACCAGCTACTGGTTTGTGATTTGTTAAAATTAAGAAAAATTCAGAAGTCAAAAACACAGATCTACTAGAGCAGATAGATCACACAGTTGGCTTTAGCGTTAAAGTAACATTCTGTGTCATTGTGGAGTTGTTCCTGAGCTGGCCGGAGGTCTTACCATTTTTTCCACGGATGAGGTCGTCGACGAGAGGTTTGGCCACATGCTCAAACAGCTCGATCTGAGACACTGAAACTCCAAAGACTTTTTTAAAGGAGTACTGCATCTGAGAAGAGGAGATTAAATAGAATATGTAAATACAAATATTACAGTGCATGAAAGCTGATATTGTAGGTTTTACTTATTGTTAAAAAAAATAACTCAAATAGACGTACCATCAATGCTCTCTCTTGTTCTCATACTTAAACTCGACTTCTTTACCATTATTTCTCACAGACATTCTCTGACATTATTCAACCCCCCCAAAAAATCTCCTTTTAACCAAAAAGGGTCTGTTACAGGTTTCCAGGTTAGAAATGGCTAAAGCCTCCACAGAGAGAGTCATTTATAAACAAATTCAACTGGCTCTTTCAGTGCAAAGGAGGAGTGCAAGCTCTTTTCCTGTGAAGTAGATAATCTATCCTTCCCAAAACCATTTGGGCCTGTAGTGTTTACAAAACTGTTAAACTAAGAGCAACGGCGCATTTGTTTACTACGGGTTTAAAAAAAACATGCAGTACACTATTTACAGCAGCAGAACTGGTAGAGGTATTTAGTTAACTTTAATTTCAAGAATCATCTGGTACGTTAGACAACATACCAGATGATACTTGAAATGAAGAAAGACTTTTTGTACAACAGTGACACACTAAGGAAGATGATCATTGGGTAAATGATGTGCTGGGTTTAGATGATAAAAAGCTTTGATAACAAATTGGAAAAGTGCAAAAACTACTCGATGCGTTACCTCTTTGTACTCTCCATTTCGGTTTGTTTTGAAGCCTTCAGGAGCATGCAGCTGGATGGTGGAGCTGCTGATCACCTCAATGCAGCACTCGTTATCCTCCACACCCAGGGGTCGTACTCGGCAGTACACCTGAGGGGTCAAATTTGATCATTGAAACATATAATATAAAATGTCTTAAAAAGCTACAATAAAATCTACCTGTTCTCATATAACATCATAAAAGTAACTTTTTAAAAAAAAATGTTTAATTCCTTCTCAACTCAAAGACACTTACACCAACAGGGTCTTTCTGGTTGCTGGAGGGCTTTTTGGGGGGTCTGCGGGGGGTTTTACCCTTCCTGAAAAAGATAAAGTTCACAGTTCATGAGTACAGTAGCTACATTGTTAGAAATAGCCTTAACAGTGAGCGCTGATCAATTGAAAAAGCCACAGACTAGACGGGTTCTTACTTAGCCCCCCGGCTACAGTTTAAGCTAATAAGTCCTTCCTTGTTTGGATTCCGTCGACAAATCAATAGCTTAAAGCGTATTACACGGTATTGGCAAAACGGGTACGGGCAATGTAGGCGACCTAAAATGAAATCTAAATAATGTAGTAATAATAATAATACTTACGCTTGTCGTATCATCGTTACTAGCTGTTTCCCTTAGTTGCACCGTTCCTGTTCCTAAAAATTTGAACTTCCCTCCGCATCGAATCAGGGGACGCTGTTCAAAAGGGGCCGGCAACAGCCAATCAGATCTCACAACAAACGATCACGTGTTTCCGCCCTTCATTTCCGAGTTTCCACGGAAACAACCAAAATGCGAAATATGTTCACAGCAACAGCAGCACACAAATTAAAATGTCCTTGGACACAATACAAAAAATAATAATAAACAAAACAGCAACTCAGAGCCTTGCTACCGTATTGTATACAATGCCAGCAGTATATTTGCGTTCACTAAATAACGGGGGTTTAATGAATAATTTCAATGATTAAAATGTAACCACCATTAGGCTTTATCTTGGTCCCATACACTGTATTAATTTGTTTTCCTAAATTAAATCCACTCAATTTAAAGCTGGCCTTACGTCACTTTGTAGTCCTATGTAAACACCAAACATGGCGTCCTTTGCGGGATGTAGTGGAGAAAGGGAGCCCCTGCCGTCCACCGGCTGTAAAGCACGCAGCAGCTTACAAAACACGGACATTTGCAGGTCTCACGTGTACTGCTGCGTTATGCAAACACTGGAGTCAGTGCTCTGAAACTGCTGAACATCAAAGGTAGGAAATATATTTGGAATTCATTGATGCAGCTAAATGATTCGCCTACGTGTTGTCTACACTCCTCTGTGTTCTACAGCGAGAGTTTTCATTTTTCTTTAGGTGGAAAAATGAGAAACAGACCGACGAAGTCAGATGCCTCTGAATCAAAGAGTAACGTGAAGAAGAGGACAAAAGGAAACTCTGCTGCAACTCTCTCCAAAAAACTACGGGGCTTAAAAGATGGAGAGACTTCCACTCAAGGTGAGTAGTAGCTCTGACGGATCGATGACGTGATTTTGTTGAAGTCATGACAGCTGAGTTTGGCTGCTGGTGTGTTGTAGGTCCACCGCCACCTACCAAGTCTGCAGGAGTCCAGAAGAGAGGTTGGCATGGAAGCATCCTGCACTATATTTATAAAAGCACGTTGGGCCAAAGCCTGCATTCACAGATGAGACAGGTGAGACTTTACATAAGGAGCAAACACTGAAAGTAGGATCATTCTTCACTCTTATTACTAGACTGTGTATCATTCCTAGTATCATTATTTTTATTGTGTAAAAACAAAGATTTGCTGGGATGTAGAAAATGATTTTGGAGCTCCTAGGACAACCCACACTGGGGTTTTTGTTTTACCCTTCAGTTGTTGCAGAATAGACAATAAAGACCAAGTGGAAGTAAAATACCCTTTAAGTTATGTGACCAAAGCTGTGATCTCATGTATTTCAAAGTCATTTCTTTGCTTAGTATGTGCAACAATGTTTTCAGTTTATTAAGCTTGAGGAATCGTTTTTGTGTCCGTCTTTTGTCAGCGTAACTTCAACGTTTTATTGCTGTCAAAATAAACACAACAGTGTTACGGTAAATTTTTTCAATAAATACTGAATTAAAATAAATACATAAATAAGAATAAAGCCTTAAAAGTATTCAACAGCTTAAACAAAAGTAAATATAATGGGATAGTTGCACCTTTACTTAACACTAAAGCTTTCCTTAAAAGACAAATACTGAGGTTAGAATTATTTCTATCATAGTATGTGTATGAAATAAATGTTTCTGTCAACTTGTGTATATAAGTAAATAGTCCCACAGCTCAGAACAGCCTGCTTCTTTCTTCACTGGTTTATGAGTCAGGTGATGTGTGTGGTGTATGTAGACAGTTTGTTCATTTAACTTTGTCTTCTCCTCCAGTGTCTTCAGGAGCCTTTTGTCCGCTCGCTATCGTCCTATCATTTCCACGGTGCCACTAGTCCCTTCGACCGCAGGATCACCTGTCTGGAGTGGCACCCCACTCACCCCACCACTCTAGCTGTGGGCTCCAAAGGTGGGGACATCTACCTGTGGGACTTTAAGGCGCCCGCAAAGAAAACGTTCTTACAAGGGGTGAGTTCATGCATGGTGGTCTGATTTGTTTTAACAAAGTTGAATGACCAACAGATTTTTTTTTTTTTTTTTTTTTTTTAACATTAAGACACATTGTTATTGGTTTCCTACTCAGATGGGGGCTGGAGACTCAGTTACAGACATGAAGTTTAACCAGTTAAATCCCACTCAGCTGTTCACCTCCTCTATTGCGGGTACCACAGCCCTGCGAGATTTCAGTGGAAAAACTCTAACAGTGTTTGCCAACACAGACACGCTGAAGTAAGATGTAGACCAGCTTGTTTTTCTAAAGCTACACTTGAAAAGGGTTGTAGGCAGTCTGCTTGATCAGCCCAGCATCAGTCTTCTCATCGGGTGGCCCCTGTTGGTTTACTCTTTAATGTTGGCGAGGTAGTGGCGTTCAAATAGCTGCCCTATGATAGGCCTGCGTTTGTGTTTGACTGCACAGGGCGGAGCAGGAGACTTTATCGGGGGGATGAAGTTCTGCCCGACGGACCTTTCCAAAGTCTATGTGGCTTCTGGTCAGGGAACGTTGACCATGCAGAGCTTTGAGGGCCGCGGGTCCACCATTCTGTCCAGAACTCAAGACTGTGGCCACGATCACCACGATGTCTGGTGGGAAGACTGATGCTCAAACTAGATTATGCAAAAGTATATTGATGCTGCATGCATTTACAATTAGATTTGATTACATGAAGAAATGCTTTGTTTTTTATTATCTGTTTATATTTTAGCCCAAAACATGCAACCCTCAGTTTCTGTGAAATCCTTAAAATTAAAAGTTGTAGGAAATACCTACATAGGTTTCCCTGGACAGCAATGATAAATATTACATCCATTCATGTGGCCTGTTTCTGATATGTTATTCCTAGTTCAGGGTTTGTTTTATTCACATTCTTCCATTAATATATATTTTTTAATAGTAAGAAAACACATTTTTGATAGTTTGATAGATTTTCCTTTTTGATCATAATTAGTCATCACACTGTTTAATTTTTTTTTTTTTAATTGTGTATGTGTTATATCTAATGAATCTCCTTTGTTCTGTTTGTTCCAGTTTTTGGTACTGCTGTGTAGATGTGTCTGTGAGCAGACAGATGCTGGTGACAGGAGACAACGTGGGACAGCTGTTATTGCTGAGTCTGGATGGGCAGAAGGTGTGTTGGCATTTGTAGCACGGAGACTTGACTTGTTCTATTTTGATAAATCTTCTTTGAGCCAAAAAAAAAACAAGAAAAGGCATTTTCAAACAAGGACATGTTTGAATGGATTTGAAGATTTGTTTCTGTATTTATGTTTTAGATTTTTGGTGAAAAGTTGCACAAAGCCAAAGTGACCCACGCGGAGTTCAACTCCCGCTGTGATTGGTTGTTGGCGACTGCCTCAGTTGACCACACGGTGAAGCTGTGGGACCTGAGAAACATCAAAGACAAGACAAGCTTCCTCCATGAAATGCCTCATGAGCGAGCGGTCAACTCAGGTAAAGATCTCACTCAGAGAAACTGCTAACTTTATTAAGCTTCCACTTCTTAGGTTTACTACAAATTTATAGATCAGCCTTTTTTTTTAAAACATGAATTTCCAAACATTGGAACGTATTGGTAGTTTAAATGATGCAAATGTAGATGATTGATTAAGTTCATCTGGTCCTGTCTTTTTAAAGGACCTCTGGTAGTCTACTATTTCTGTTTAGTCAAAGTTTGTAGAGTTTACTTAATTTATTTGTTTAAGAATATAATTTTCGTTGTAAAACCAAACAAGAGTGTAAAATGTAAAGCTACAGTGTCTAATAACACAGACAGAGGATAAAATCAGGATTATTTTAGTAAAACTCTTGATTGTCGTCTCCTCACAGCTTATTTTAACCCTCTGGACTGCTCAAAGCTGCTCACCACTGACCAGTACGACCAGATCCGGGTCTACTCGTCACCTGATTGGTCGAAGCCTCAACATATCATCCAACATCCTCACAGACACTTTCAGCATCTCACACCCATTAAGGTCTGTTTCTCCCTCTGGAGTCACAACTTCAAGACAAACATCATCACCAAACCTCAGTTTAGATATACAGACACACACCAGACCTTTATTCACTTTGGATCCTTTTCATCAGGGATGTGATTCTTCCGGATTTATTAACACTTCAAGGTTTTCCAACCTGAAATGTTGACCCAGGAGACTTAAATAATCATGGCAGTGATT
Organism: Labrus mixtus; assembly: GCF_963584025.1. Taxonomy (NCBI): domain Eukaryota; kingdom Metazoa; phylum Chordata; class Actinopteri; order Labriformes; family Labridae; genus Labrus; species Labrus mixtus. The sequence goes on from NC_083615.1 coordinate 7,208,441, forward strand.
CCCACAACTAAAATATTTCAGCCCAGGTGTGTTTACAGCTTCCTAAGTTTACTTTAACTTTAAATGGAAGTCGAGGGAGGCACTGATGTAGGCAAGCTCAAAACCTCTGTTGGTGGGAAAAAAAAAGCACAAGAACTCTTAAAGTGCACCTTTGCAAAAGTATTCTAATTAATGTTTTAAACATTGTGCAAATATTTACCAAATGAACACTAACACTAACTAGAGGACACAATTCTAGATAATTATAATGTGCTGCAGAAAAGACACAAATTGGTGCATCAAAACACAGGAAAAGAAATGTAAGAAGCTAAACAATTAGCTTGTGGGAGGATACTTTCTTTTTTTTTCTTTGCCAATCACACCCCTGCTTCATATCGACATTATTGTTGCAGCCAACCAGACCTAAAGTGCTGCATCACTTCGAGATTAAAAAAGAAAGTTTCAAAATGAGAATAAGAATGTGACTTTAAAATAATGCAATTCTGTTTATTTTTGGCTGCAGGCCACATGGCACCCTGTCTATGACCTCATTGTAGCGGGCCGTTACCCTGATGAGCGGGTTTGCCCCGGTGATCAGAGGACCGTCGACATCTTTGATTCCAACACAGCAGAGCTTGTGTATCAGCTGCAAGATCCCAATGCTGCAGGGATCAAATCTGTGAGTATTTTTTTTTTTTACCAGAAAAAAAACACAAAAATTGTTCTTCCAAAAACAATAAACGTATACAATATTTATTTACAGGTCAATAAATTCAATCCAATGGGCGATGTGCTTGGATCAGGAATGGGTAAGTTCTCATAAAGCACCTTAGTGATTGCTTAGTTGTTAATGATGATATCAAATTGTGTTGCTGTTACTGAAGCTTCTAAATGTTCATTCACAGGCGTAACGGTGCTGGTCTGGGATAGAAACGAGTCGTTGATCGGCGATCGGGACACAGCGGAGAAAGAAAGCTCAGCGGACGGTTTGAAAAGCCAGAGGAGGACTCAGCCACGCTCCGGCAGGGACAGGAGAGGACTCCCTGTGGACGCAAAGCTCAAGAAGAAGCTTGCCTCTCTGGAAGAATCGGAGACCAAAACAAAGACCAAGACTGTGTTTACCAAACAAAAACAATCCCGGACGCAGAAGAAGTAACGGATAAAAGCCTGAAAGTAGATGTGCATATTCCTCTGTTATTTTCTGTTGTGCCTCAAACTTCAGGGATTGTTTGAATGTTAAGAAATGTTTCATATATTTGTTGTTTGACTCTACTCTTGTATGTTCTCACAAAAGCTTTTCTACTGTATTATAATAAAAGTTTTCTAATGCAATTGAGTCTGCTCTTGTGCAACAAATATTTTACTACATGCAAATTTATGAATACACTTGACATGAGAATGTAAGGAAAGGGATTTATTGAACGCACCTTTGCCTCATATAAAATGTCAGTGTGTGCATCAGTCATAACTGAAGAGGTGACTTCCACGTAGTTCGTGAACTGTGACATTAGCCAAATGGAGGAGCACTGCACCCCAGGCCTCGCGCTCCTGTCTGTCCTGATGCCTGGTCCGGTGGGCGGAGTACACCATGCTCAGGGTAAGACTCTCAAACTGATCCTGAGTCAGAGGCCTCCTCCGCTGACCCTCCAAAGTGGCCACCATCTGCATCATGGAGCTCAGACTCCTGGGGTAGTTGTCATTGATCTGAGACAGGAAAGCCCTGGCCGGCCTCATCGATGCCAGCTCCTTGTCGTGGAGGATGATGTTGTTGTCCTGGTTGAGCTCTACCCCGCCCAGTAAGAACTGCATACAGGATACAAAGAGACATTGATGACTTATTCTGCAAGAATTCTTCTGTTGTATGTGATATGAGAAAGTACCTCAAACATCAGGTTTGCATTCGTAATAGAGGCTGGATGAGCGGCTGCAGAAACATCTAAAGAAGAAAAGTTTAAAGTGGCATGATTGAAAAAAGAAAAATCACTGCAAACAGCTTGCATTCACAAACACTTTGTACATGTAACAGCTCATGCAGTATCAATGTGTCACAACCTAAAAATGTCAGTCCTGTAAAAAGATCCTCTGAGTACTTACATTGCAGCAAATGCTCAAAACGAAGCCACAAAAAGACCGCAAGGCAGATTTTAAGCTGCATCTTCGTATTCATTCCTCTCTCGATGGCTACAGGCAGACAATGAACATCATCCCTCTATTATCTCTCTTCTTCCTCACTCCCTTTTTATGAATCCAGGCAGGAGCAACTCGGCCTGAATACCTTGCATATTTCCACCAAGGAAAAAGAGCTCAAAAGCCAAGTTTGCCCAGCTGCGGAGCAGAAAACAATATTTAATGAATTCTGATTCTTCTCATCCACAGCTTGCAGAGCTCTACGCACAAAAAAAATATAATGCAGGCAACAAACTTGAATCTCCATTCATTAAAGAAAATATCACAGAAACATTAAAGCCATTTCCAAAAAATAATAAAGATTGCCAGTGTGTTCATATCAAACAATATAAAAACTAAAAACATCCCTAAGTCTATATAAATCAACTTGTGGTTCGGGTCCCTCTCATAAAGAAATGCAAAAAATAGTCTTCAAAAGTATTTTGTCCTTCATTATCTGAAGAGAATTTGCAAGTTAATGTCATTTAGGCTTCCAATTCTCTATTGGGGCTTTAGTTTAAGATATTTGTAATCACCATAAAGTTCTCATGTAGTTTAATAACACTACTATCAACAACATCCATTTTCTTCTTTCTTCATCAAACTATGAGTGGGTGAAGCCAGCTCAGAGATGTTAACCAGCATTTCTGCTTTGAATTATGTTGGAAAACAACCTGTTTAATAGTCTCCTGATCTATCTCACATAATACATAGGTTTGGGCTGGATTAAAACTTCTGAGCAAGCATTTATAGGATAAATTTAAGCTCACCTCGTTGGTTTAGTTGGAGCTGGATGAGAGATCTGAAACAAAAGCATTATTTTTTATCACAACAACTGAAGTCACTAACCATAAAAGCTAATTAAGTAATTATCTTACTGTAAAATGCATGAAAGTGGCTCCTCCTAATAATAAACAAATTAAATCCAGCGAGTTAGAAGGAGACAGCATCATGTGGCAGTTTTTTTTTTTTTTTGTAAATAAGGGTTTTAAGAAAATACACTGCAGTACCACAACTCCCCACATGGTGTCGCCAGTTGATAGAAGCGGGTCGTTTCCAGTGGCGTCACAGCTCAGCGATGGATGAAACGCTGTATTTACTTCCGGTCAAGAGTTCACCTGCTTCTGAATGATAAAGTAGTCGGGATAAAGGTATCTGTGATTTTAACTCGTTACTTTATAAAACGTGTGTGTCATTTGTTGTCCCGTTCAAAAGTAGCTCCTCGATATCAGGGCTGAACTCTCACATGAGACAACGTTATCTCGTTAAGTGTTGATGCTAATGCTAGCTAATCATAACTACACACATTGTCTATTAATAAGCATGTTAGGAAATACTTCAGCATCCTGCATAACTCTGTGGTTTAACTATGTGTCGAAGCTTTCTGCAGCTGTCTCTTTTTACCATCACTCTAAATATTTGTACACACACCTACCTAAAAACAATACAGTCTAATACAACAATGAATCCTTACAATTTTTTTTTATCTCATTCAGTTGTTGTTGTTTTACAATGATTTACTTGTAGTTGTAATTTCATTCTTCTTAAGATAAGATATACTTTATTCATCCCAGCAGAGAAATTTAGGTGTTCCAGCAGCCAGCATACATACAAACACACAACACAACACATACACACATACACACAACACATATATACATACAAACACACAACACATATATACAAACACACAACACAACACATACACACATACACACAACACATATATACAAACACACAACACATATATACATACACACAACACATATATACATACACACAACACATATATACAAACACACAACACAACACAACACATATATACAAACACACAACACATATATACAAACACACAACACAACACATATATACAAACACACAACACATATATACACAACACACAACACATATACACAACACACAACACATACACACATACACACAACACATATATACATACAAACACACAACACATATATACAAACACACAACACATATATACACAACACACAACACATACACACATACACACAACACATATATACATACAAACACACAACACATATATACAAACACACAACACATATATACAAACACACAACACATATATACAAACACACAACACATATATACATACAAACACACAACACATATATACAAACACACAACACATATATACAAACACACAACACAACACATACACACATACACACAACACATATATACATACACACAACACATATATACATACACACAACACATATATACAAACACACAACACAACACAACACAACACATATATACAAACACACAACACATATATACATACAAACACACAACACATATATACAAACACACAACACATATATACAAACACACAACACAACACATACACACAACACATATATACATACACACAACACATATATACATACACACAACACATATATACAAACACACAACACAACACAACACAACACAACACATATATACAAACACACAACACATATATACAAACACACAACACATATATACACAACACACAACACAACACATATATACAAACACACAACACATATATACAAACACACAACACAACACATATATACAAACACACAACACATATATACAAACACACAACACAACACATATATACAAACACACAACACATATATACAAACACACAACACAACACATATATACAAACACACAACACAACACATATATACAAACACACAACACAACACATATATACAAACACACAACACATATATACAAACACACAACACAACACATATATACAAACACACAACACAACACATATATACAAACACACAACACAACACATATATACAAACACACAACACAACACATATATACAAACACACAACACATATATACAAACACACAACACAACACATATATACAAACACACAACACATATATACAAACATATCCCACCCATACAAAAAAACATGATCCCACAATACATAGCCAGGATAAAAAAGTGGTATGGATGGTCCATGTGCATAAGAAGCTGTTACTCATAGATAACAGTACAAAATACTAGCTCTGCCAGTGCATAGTATAGTATGATAGATAAATAAAGAATTATTATAAAAAAATCAGTCAAGTGTGCAAATATACAGTTTGATATATGCAGCTCAGGCTAAAGTTTAAAAGTTTAAATATCTTCTGTCCTTACTTAAAGGGGAGTCGTTATGAAGTGCAATTGCAGTAGGCTTAGCTGCCGTAGCCTCCCACTAAAAACACTCTTTTGTTCACACACGAGATTGTGTAAGGGATGCATGTTATTGTCCATAATGTTCAACAGTTTCTGTATCATCCTTCTCCCCATCACCACCTCCAGGGGCTCCACAGCAGTCCACAGCACAGAGCCAGCCCTCCTAATCAGCTTGTTCAGCTTTTTAGAGTCACAAGCCCTGATGCTGCTTTATTTTCATTGTCATTTATTTAAAGGACAGTGCACATTAATCAACATTTCTGTAAATGTGCCAGTGTTAGCCAGCAGGCTAATTTTTAACTGTAGTCCTTTGGCAAGATGTTAAGCTAGGCACAGGGTGGCTAAAAAATAAAAACATGTTAAAGAATACACACAGCAACAGATAACAACAGTATAACATGATGGCAATATACTGGCTCCATTAAAACATATAACCATACAACCATTCATACAAACCACCGTGGGGTTAGACAGCACAGCTACAACAATACACAACAACAGACAAACATGCACTCAGATTAAATACTATAAAAGACGGTGGGTGAATGTATGGTGGGAGGTGCAATTTCTAATCTCCACTGGCAATTGGTTCCATAATTTAGAGGCTCTCACAGAGAAACATAAATTGACCAAAGGAGCTGGACCTAAGAGGGACTACACAGTCCCCTCTTAGGGCAGACCTTGTGGTTCTGCTGTTGGATTTTTTTCTGCTGTATAAAAGTGCAGAGTGGTGGGGGAGCCTTGCCATTGATAATCTTAAAAATTAGGCATGCGTCAGTGTGTTTTAAAATATTTACATTTAAAATAATGTTTGGAAAAGCCTTTAAAAAGGTAATATAAAGGTTCTATATGTAATCTTTTTATTATATTAAAAATATTTGTATTAAAAAAAGTTGAAAAATATTGACAAATACTGTATGTTCTTATCACTCCTCTAGGCAAGTTTCTCCAGCATCTGAAAATCAAACCTTTTGACTGTGACTTTAAAAGATGCTCTACTGTTTTGTGGCTTTTTCAGGTGAGCAACAAATATGGAGTCCAGCGAGGATGGGGGCCTCAGTGCTGGGGGCTCAGTGGGAGAGGAGAACTACTTCCTGGGTTACACATTCACCGACCGATCCCACTCCAGCCGTGTGGTGAAGAGCATCATGGACCTGTGTCTGGAGGATGGCCTGTTCGCCGATGTCACCATCAACGTTGACGGCAAAGAGTTTCACCTGCACAGGCTGGTGCTCTCTGCGCAGAGCAGTTTCTTCCGCTCCATGTTCACGTCCAACCTCAAAGAGTCCCACAACCGCTCTATTGAGCTGAAGGATGTCAGTGCCACCGTCTTTCAGCTGCTGATTGACTATATCTATCACGGCACAATTAAACTGAGGGTGGAGGAACTGCAGGATACCTATGAGATGGCAGATATGTACCAACTGACAGCGCTCTTTGAGGAGTGCTCCCGCTTCCTCTCACGGACAGTAGAGGTCAAGAACTGCCTGCAGGTGTGGTACTGTTTTTTTTAAAAGTACGGCAGTCTCTGTTACTTAGTAATGATTGTGCAGTTTCAGTTTAATGAGCGCTTGTTTTTTTGCTCAGGTGATGTGGCTTGCAGACAGACACAGTGACCAGGAGTTGTATACTGCAGCCAAGCATTGTGCTAAGATCCACCTGACCCAGCTGCATCAGACTGAAGAGTTTCAGAATATGCCTCTCTGTCTTCTACTGGACATCATCAAAGGTATCATGTCCTGCTGACCTATCACAACCATGTGGTCTGAAAAGCTTTTGTTTATTTCCCAGAAAAAAAAGCACATTATTCAATTATTGAACCAGCCAAATACTTAAAAAAAACAGTTTTTATATCCATATGATGTGAAAAATTAACTACTAAGGTATGATGAATGTGTTTTTTATGTTACATGTGCGTATTCATAATGAACTTGAATTCACATTTTAATTGGCCTACTTTCAGCTGAATGTTACAGACAATTAGCACATAGCTAGAATATCCCCTGCTTCTCACTCACTTGTTTCCCATCTTCCTTAAAACTACTCACTTTCCCATGACTCAGTGACAAGATGCCCTACATTTTTTTTGGTTTGTGTTCAGATGGAGTTCCGAGCTCCCAAAATCCAACCATGGCCATCGAGTCGTGGATAAACCACAACAAGGTGGAGAGAGAGGAGTTCTCTTGTATCCTCCAAGAGAATCTCAAGGTAATAGTCTTTTAATGTAGAGTTAAAAAAAACAACACATTTCAACTTTTGCCTGCTGTAATAAAAAAAAAAAAGTTGTCTCTGATGCTTAATGTTTCTCTGTCTCTTCAGGAAATAGGTGAGAACGTCCACATTTACCTGATCGGTAAAGAGGAGGCTCGGACTCACTCTTTGGCTGTGTCCCTTCACTGTGACGAGGACGATGCCATCAGTGTGAGTGGACAGAATAGTTTGTGCCATCAAATCACTGCAGCCTGTAAACACGGCGGTGACCTGTACGTGGTGGGGGGGTCCATCCCTCGCCGCATGTGGAAGTGCAACATGCACACCATGGACTGGGAGCGCTGTGCCCCTTTGCCCAGAGATCGCCTCCATCACACCATGGTCTCTGTCTCCTCCGAGGACGCCATCTACTCCCTTGGAGGTAAGACATTACAGGACACACTCTCTAACGCCGTCATCTTCTACACAGTGAAGGACAACATGTGGACAGAGACCAGCCAGCTGGACACAGCGGTGTCTGGGGCTGCGGGTGTTAACTTGGGAGGTACCATTTACCTGCTCGGAGGGGAGGAGAATGACATGGACTTCTTTACTAAGCCGTCTCGACTGATTCAGTGCTTCGACACCGCGTCTCAGAAGTGTCAGATCAAACCTTACATGCTGCCGTTCGCGGGCTGTATGCACGCCGCAGTTCACATGGACGTGATCTTCATCGTGGCAGAGGGAGACTCCCTGGTGTGCTACAACCCTCTGCTGGAGAGCTTCACCCGCCTGCGCTTCCCCGAGGTGTGGAGCTGTGTCCCCTCACTGTGGAAGGTGGCCAGCTGCAACGGCTGCATTTACGTCTTCAGGGACAAATGTAAGAAAGGGGACGCAAACACATTGAAGTTTAACCCAGCGACGTCTGTTGTCTCTGTCATCAGGGGGATTAAAATCCTCCTCACAAACTGGCAGTTTGTTTTGGCCTAAACTCTCCTCTGGATGTGCACAGCGTGGCCCATGAAGATGCCACGGACAATCAGGGAAGACCGCTCGATAACTAACCATGACTTTACCGCTCAGACATCCTGCTCTAGATGTATTTACTCAACTTTTCTGTCTTCACCATCAGACCTGAAAAAAAAAGCTGTTCAGCAGTGTGTGTGTGTACGTTTGTCACCTGGTTGTAAAACTGTGTCTCATTGTGAATCCCTTTGCTGAGATGTACTTTGTGGTGATGCTGTAACCAGTGATGAAATAATCAACATAGTTTCCTGTGCATTGCTTGTTTTTTCATAAGCATGAACAACTCTACTGAAGATAAAACATCTTTCAGTACAGTCTATGTAAATCAGTGTATCTGTATGATGTCAAATGTGCATAACACAGGGATGTTTGCAAACTTTTAACTTGTCAGTTTCTTGTCCAAAGACTGTATTTTTTGATGTACAGTACAGTGTACATGTTCATGCTAAACTGTTAACATAAAAGAAAGTCAAACATATATCGCTGTAGCTACAAGCTGTCGTCGTTTGTTATGACATTGATGGAACATTTACCTTCATGCGTCGACTATCTATTGCTATTACAGCTCTTGTGAGGACTTTCTAGCTAGTAATGACACCAGCTGAAAAACAAGACTATCAAGGAGAAGATTGATTGCTTGTACCTAGCATGTTTATATTTCTTTCAGCTCTGTAGGTGTCAGACGAGATGATAAACAACTCACTGCGGAAACCCCCCCCCCCCATGTCAGCAAAGAGAGAAGAAGAAGGGGCTGCCAAAATGTGAAGTGAAACGATCCTCACAGGAGCTTTAATGTTTATTACAACTTTTCTTCTTGCAGTTATGCAGAGATTCATTTGGTATGCACTTTGTTACTGAGAAAATCTGCCTTAACAAAGGCTCCTGACAGTATCTCTGGATCATAGTGATGCATACTCTGGATGGTAGGTGGTATTTTCGGGGGCAAAGGTGCTCGTTTTGTCCTTCGGGAGGGGCGAGGGAAAAGGGGGCAGTTGAAGGAGAGAAAGCTACAATAGTACAGAGAGGCCAAAACTATGATCCCATTGAAGTGTTGCAGGAGGCTGTGCAGCTGAAACCCAAACCCAGTAACATGTCAGACTTTGTGAACTATTCTAAGCATCAGTTGCTGACGCCAAGACGAGGGGCGGGGGTTTCTAGGGGCACATATGCGCCCCTATAAGAACTCCCAATAGGAACGGACGGCCACTACGAGCACCGTCTGACATGCAGTCCTTCAATGTGGGGCAATAAAGCTGTTTATAACCTCCGTATCACAGATGTCAGTCCCTCGTGTTTGAAGTCCCCATTTGTGGATATGTGTTTGTTTTAATGCTGAAAGAGGGTTGTGATGTGGAAATGTGTTGTCCGGTGTTTGGTCAGCGATCGAGGTTTAGTGTGAAGATGGATTGTGAGGAGTTGAAGTGACCTTGGGACCGCTTGCTGAGGGCAGGACAGAATTCCTGAAGGGACACATGGTCTAGAGTGACAAGGCCATCTGCTGTAGCGCCAGCAGTAGGAGGAAGGTGGAGGGGGGTTGGACACAGGGGGGTGGGGGGGGGGATGAGAATTCCTTTTGCTGGGGTGTGGAGGGAGTAGATATTCTGGGATATCTGTGCTAGCACTCTGCCGAGAAACGTGTTTCTTTGGCATTTTTCAAGCGGAAATCCAAGTGAGAATTTTGGAGCACTTGTTGCTGACAGGGGATCCTAACAGGGTTATATGTGGAAGTTATTTCTTCTGGCTCTAGAGCTCTCCACGCAGTGACGGGTGATAATGGTCTTGGTGTATCGCTGTTTGACTCGGGTGGATCCAGTTTCCTCTCGGCCTCAGCACAGCCGGAGCTGAGAAAGCGGGATCTGGTAGGCCGTCTGGCTCCGACCTCTCACAGGATCATCTTCACGGGATCTTCTTTGGAGTTGTGCAGTGTACGGAAAGGATCTACTTTCTTGCCGCCTCACTGAAATTGCATGGCCTAAACTAATGAATATTTTTATGAGGCGCCTTGCACCAGAGATGGGCCAGGACCAAACCAAGCAGCAGATAGAGAAGGGCCTAAGGTTGTACCAGTCCAATCAGACGGACAAAGCTCTGAATGTCTGGACAAAAGTGCTGGAGAAAACCTCGGATCCCGGAGGGAAGTTTCGTGTGTTGGGGTGCCTGATCACAGCTCACTCAGAAATGGGAAAATACAAAGATATGCTGAAGGTAAGCCTCCTATAGATTAGCATGTTGCATTCAATAACTGAATGCAGCTTAGTTAACTGGGTAATATAAGTGAGTATTGATGAGTATATTCCATCTTTGCAGATTTAAGTATGTTAAAATATTTCTTTTTCTTTAATCAATGTTTCATAATTGTATTTTTGATGTGGCTTGCGTTGGTTGTGTTAGTTTATTTGTCACATTTCTGATACTGTGTGATCATATTTAGTGTTATGCAACATGCACTCTGTGTGTGTGTGTGTGTGAGTGAGTGAGTGAGGCTGAATGCCATTAAGTAACTCATCAATTTAATATGTCGTCATGTCTGCTCAGCATTGGTACACTTCATCTCGCAGTACCATTTTAACATTTCCGCTGTGTGATTCCACAAGCATTTTATTCAAAGACAAGCGGTCCGAGGTTCACCCTTTTGGTTCCGTTAACGGTGATCTTGAGAAGCATGGGTTAATTTGTGGCTTCCACACGATGCAGAGTAAATAAGTGTCCTGCAACCTGAGTATCAGTGTGGGGTGTCTTGTTGACATAATCATCTTGTGTGCAGCAGCACCAGCTCTCTTCCACCCAGCTTTAATGAGGGCTTCATACAGTAAATAAATTCACTGTATGTCTGTGAAGAAATGAATCTCTTGACTTTTTTTTGTTCACTATCTATTTGAATTTACCTTCAACTTGTTATTGAAACTGTACCATGGAATGTTCTCATCCTCGCTCTCTGTTCGTAGTATGCCCTGGATCAAATCGACACAGCCAGAGAAATGGAAGACCCGGACTATCTGACAGAGGGATACCTGAACTTAGCGCGCAGCAACGAGAAGCTCTGCGACTTCCAGAAAACAGTGTCCTACTGCAAGACCTGCTTGAACATGCAGGGTACCACGGTCAGCCTGCAGCTCAACGGCCAGGTGTGTCTCAGCATGGGGAACGCTTACCTGGGTCTCAGTGTCTTCCAGAAAGCTCTGGAGAGCTACGAGAAGGCCCTGCGCTACGCACACAACAACGACGACAAGATGCTGGAGTGCAGAGTCTGCTGCAGTCTGGGGAACATCTACATTCATCTTAAGGTGCTTTTATATGGAGTCCAGCTATGAGATTATTTGAGTAGATCTTTTGTATGTGCTGCACTGCAAATACTACATCCTAGTCTTTGTATTTCTTTGTTTCTTGAATGAGATATTTTAAAAAGATAAAGAAAATTTTCCAAGCTGCAAAAATCTAAAACACTTTTCATCGCCGCCGGTTTCTCTTGGTAAATCATTCGATGAATTACAAAGTGCACCTTCATTACATAATCCATATTGACGGTGCCAACACATTTGCATACTACGATAAGACTGCAGAGTATCCACGCAAATGTTATCATTGGTTGGCCCGTGCAGCACTAGGCGTTGTAAAACAAGGGTGGAGTGAGTACACTGGCGGGGGGGGGGGGGGGCTTATGTAGTACCCTTGACATCAGAGATTTGTAAGAGTAATCCCTCGCATTCCCAGGGGGGATTGATTCCAATGGGATTGTGATGAAGTAGCTTTTGAAGAATGCACTCTCATATGTCGTGTTATTTGATGAAAGAAAACATATAGCATGACAAGGAAGACACATAAAAGACCCTCATAGAAACCGAGTTACGAACCGAAAGGGCATGACAGTATAGTATCTAAATGATGCAGCCACATTGAGGGTCTTACTCAATCAATCACCTCTACCAACAGGACTATGAGAAGGCCCTGTTCTTCCCCTGCAAGGCAGCTGAGCTCGTCAATGACTATGGCAAAGGTTGGAGCCTCAAGTATCGAGCCATGAGCCAGTACCACATGTCTGTAGCCTACAGGAAACTGGAGCGCCTGCCAGACGCCATGGAGTGCTGTGAGGTATTGTTTCAATTACCGTCCATCACATGACAACTGTCCTTCAGAGAGACAAACTCACATCACAGTGTGGAGAATGTCTCAGTTTTTGTTTTCCTCACTCAGTTGACGCCTTCTATGCCTTTCTGATTCCGGTGCTGCAGATAGCCTACAGTAGATGCTGTGCTGCTGACAGGTGCAGGCGCCAGTTGTTCTGTTGTGCGAGGGCCTTAGACCTCGACTAAAATATGCTCTCAGAGGCACTGGTTTAAAGTGTTAATGAAGAGGGTGGCTTCAGTATTGGCCCTGTTCTAATTATGTACTAAGGGTGAAAAATAACTTGATGTCATTGCCTTGGAGCGCAGAAGTATAGTAACAAGACGGCACGGCGCATTTCAGATTTATTACATTTGCCAAACACATTTAGCAAACACTTTACACATCTTGTCATATTTCGAATTCCAGAGTACAAGGTGAAACAACAAATGTCTCACATTCACACATCTATGTGCGGTTTACTTAAAAATATACTGAAACTGATACATGGAATCACTGCATGCTGTTTTTAGAAATGCTTTCATTATATACAGCTGTCAGTCGCAGTATAAACACCTTTAAAGGCTCTCATTATTAGATTTTTTTTCTCAAAATGTTCCCCTTGAAGTGTATGCATCACTAATTAGAGTTTATTTTACAAAGTATTTTATACATAACAGCTGTAGAAAGCTGGCTTACTTAAAAGTTTCATTCGCTTATCATCATATTCAAATAGTCCAAAATGATTTTCAGTGTTTCGTTGTTTTTTTTTATCACTTAAATTTCCCATCATGCATATCAGCAGTTGGTCTGTTTTCCCCTTCAACAGGAATCTATGAAGATTGCTCTGCAGCACGGTGACCGTCCTCTGCAGGCTCTGTGCCTACTGAACTTTGCAGACATACACCGCTGCAGGCGAGACGTTGATGTAAGGTGCCTTCCCTTGTTTTATTTTTCTCTGAATGTTTATTACCCTTGCATCTATGAAGTGAGCTTGATTCTATTCTCTTCATCAAACTAGAAATCATTCCCACGGTATGAGTCTGCGCTGGCAATCATGACTGAGATCGGAAACCGTCTGGGACAATCACAAGTCTACCTGGGAGTTGCAAAGTGTTGGCTTTTGCAGAAAGAATTTGACAAGGTAACTATACTTTTGTTCTAAATTTCACTTTACCAAATACAACATATTTGTTAAATGTTGTATTTATGACCGGGGCCTCACTCGTTGGTTGTTTTCCAGGCTCTCGATTCCCTACAACGAGCACAGGAATTGGCGGATGGGATGGGAAACAAGGTAAGAAATGCTTTTCAACAAGGAAACAAACACACAAGGAGGGAGCTAGAACGATTATGGATTAATAGGTTGATGGACAAAAGATAAATCTGCAACTTTTTCAAGAAAAGAAAAGAAGAAGGTTTCCAGAAAAATGTGACTGTCTTTTTCTAATATGTACCCTCAAGCTGTGCACGCTGAAGGTCCACTGCCTGAGTGAAGGGATTCATCGGAGCCGGGGTCAGCAGGAGGAGCTCAGAGAGCAGGTGGTGAAGTTCCTGCAGTGTGTGGAGGAGCTGGAGCTCTATTGCGGCATGTGTGGAGAGGCCATCGGGGACAGGGACCAAAAGCTGCAGGCCTTACCCTGTTCCCACATTTTCCATCTCAAGTGGGTGTTCTATCTAGCATTGTGTGCCAATGAATAATTTAACACACAAACTTCAGTGTGAATGTTTGAGTGGATCTTTTATATTTGATGTTCTGCACATGAAGTATCCAGGTTAAAACACAATCACAGTCTAGTCAAGGAAATACTCTAATATTAACATGTTCACTGGAACAATTAAAGCTCCTCACACAAGTGTGTTTTGTCCCTCCAGGTGTCTGCAGACAAACGGGACAAAGGGTTGTCCTAAATGTTTCAAGTCCTCCATTAAGCCTGGATTCGTCTGATTGTCAGTCTGTGTTTGTCAATTTGGATCTGCAGACACAGCGTGAAGCCTTCGCAGGCTGCTGACTGGTCTAAAAATCAGCAGGCAGCCGAGGGATGAGCTGAAGATGTGTGAGGAAGAATCCACTGCTCTGTGCAGAGGATGCTGAACTGAAGCCAGAGTGTGTCAGAGTGCAGCTCTGAGGACTCTTTAAAGGCCTCCGTGTTTTGACGGACATCAGTCTGAGAGTTACAGCTGACTGCGGCGGTATAACTGACAGTGGTACATTTCCATATAAGCTGAAGGAAAAAAAGGGCCTGCATCGTCTCTGTTGACTCGCAGTTTATGACAGAATTAAAAATCTGACGGAAAACGGACTGCCCAAAGGGATTTTTGACTTGAGTTTTTATTTGAAGCATAGGAACTGTTCAGTCGAATCAAGACAAAACAATCTTTAATCATTGCAGTCATAAGGCTTGTTATTTAATCTTTTACAACACTTCCACTTGTTCTGTATTCAACAGTTTTCTGATGTTTTTTTTTTTTTTTATCAGAGCACAAAGCCATGTCAAACATCTATACATATATTTATTACTGTATTTATGTATTCATGTACATACTATCTCATGTTATGTGTATGCAAAGTTTGACTTACATGAGGTGTTTTGTAAAATCTAAAAACAAACTAAGGTCTCTTAAATATTCAGAACTAGTATGTCTTTACAGAACAAGTATACGCAGCTGTTTATGTTTGTTTCTTTGTTTGTTTCTTTGTTTGTGTGCTGATAAAGGAGCAGAAATTACTTTTCCATCCATTTCTGGGAATGTTTTACTCTTACGTCTGATAACAAATAATATTGTTGAGAAGGAAACTATTGGGAAAGGATCTACTTTGACCAATTACACACTTGTCAAATCATTATTTATAGGGGGATACTTACAGTTTGTTTTAACGTAGTGTTGTCTACAGAAGCCCTAAGCGGACATGCATCCATCCAGACATTTTATTAGCTCTGTTTTCCCAGGATGCCTTATTTCTGGTTGTTTTCTTGAGATCTAAATGTATGAACTCGTATCTCCAGAGTTGCCAAAACACACACAAAAAAAAAACAGAAATAGTCTAAGTTACCTCATTAGTGTAGGCATGATGGAGTCTGACCTATCACAGTGATCGGCCTATTGCTTAGTTTTCTGGATCACCAGAAAATGATCCCATTATCCGGAGAATGTTTTGTTTTCTTGAGATACAAGAACAAGTCGAGATCTCAAGAAAACAACTGGAAATCACTTCATACCGCAGGAAGACGGAGTCAATACAATGTATGGGTGCATGTCCACTCTAGGCTTCCGTAGTTTTCATATATTTAGTCATATGTAGATGTTAATTAACTTGTAAAATGGAATGATTCAAACTGAGATTATTTACTTGTATTGTTATTTGAATGTGAATTTGTTATTTGATTGTGGCTAGAGGGCAAATCCAGATCTTGTTGCATGTTTTATTCACAATGCTGCTGAGTCACAAAGATGGATTATATCAAACTGTGTCCATGTATTCACTCACTTCAGAATTGTTTATTTAATAGCATTTCTTAATATACAGTGGCTTCACCATTCATATTCCTGATATTTGTGTCAAATTGTTATAAACACGTTTAAATGTGGGAAAAAAGTCATCAAATGAAATGATCAAGGATTTTTTCAGTTCATTTTTCCTCAAACGTTGACCCACTTCCACATTTCTAATAATGATAGTACCCTCTAAACCAGTGGTTCTCAACTCGTCTGGCCTCAGGACCCACATCTAACTACTCCGAGAAAAAACACGACCCAAATTTCGGGTAGTTTTCGACCAATCAGATTAATTTACTGAAAAATTGTTCGGTTTGGATCTCAGCCGATACAACACAGGTCTCTGAAGCAAGAGAAAACTGAACAAAACAAACATGTTCAAAAAGCGCTTCACAGACTTTTTAATACAAGTTTTTTTCCAGGGACACTTTCGCGACCCACTGAAAATGGCCACTACTGGGTCCCGACCCACCAGTTGAGAACCACGGCTCTAAACCCCTGTATATGTTTACTTGTGTGACTAAAACACATACTAAGGGGGGAAATCCTTCTAATATCACTCCTTTTAGAAACATTGAAAGTAGAAGGAAAGGGATGAACTAGTTGAAATAACCGTGAGGAATGGATTTAAAATACTTCTCTCTCTTTTTCTCTAACATGAAAAAGGGTCGACAGCATGAGAAAAGATAGACCAACATATTTACTTTTACTGCACAAGCACTTACTTTATGACTCTCATTCGGCCATCACTACCTGACCTCTCTTGGGAACCACATCTGAGGTCTCCGCAGCCAAAATAACGATGATTCTCTGTTTACCTGTTAGCACAGTCCACGGTAAACTTTTTGTAAAGCATAATGATACTAACTTCACTTTTTATTTATTGGTTCTGGGGTATGAATAAGATTTTGACTGAGAGTGCAGCCACTCATCTTTAACAGTTTAAACTACCTCTGTTTCTGCCTCTAAGCTCCGCCCTCCTCAGAGGATTATTGCAGTATTAACACATCATTTACACACATGTAGAGTTGTAATGTTTTCTAGACATCATGTTGTTATAACCGTGATTTTAAAGATATAGATTAGGAAACAAATGCATTGTTGATATATTTATGCATTGAGTCGGAACATGTTACTGTGTCAAATATGGAAACCTTTTAATTATGGACAATAAAGTTCACTGAAACTGAATCCAGGTGTTACAACTCTCTGATTTTAGGGCTGCTTTGTATTTTTTTTCATGTAGGCTTACATGTTTTAAAAGATTTTGTTTATTGTATTACCAAATTGAAAGTGGATGTCAGTCTGTTGCTGTGACATAACAGTGACAGATTTGACGCTCAGTATGTGGAAATATGTCTTCAACCAGTCATACTAGTATTTCCTGCATTTACCTTAACTTTCAACAACACTGTACCGCCTACATTCAACACCTGAGTAACAGGAAGAAAGATATCCTTGAATTCCACTTACAGGAACACTTCACACTGATGGCAGCAACAGGTTCACCGTCTGAAGAGGACTTGCTTTGTCCTCAGTGCAAGGGGATTTACTGGATTCCCGTTGTCTTAAATTGTGACCACAATATCTGTAAACTTTGTTTACAGAAATTCTGGGAATTGGAAGGATGCAGAGAATGTCCTGTGTGTCGTGCCGTGGCTGGGACTGGGAGGCCTCCTGTCAATTTGCAACTAAAGATAGCTTCGGACAAATATCGAACACAGATGATGACCGGGAATCTGGAAGTTTGTTGTATTCACTCCGAGAAGCTTCAGTTTTTTTGTCACAGTGACGACGAGCCCATCTGTCTCGTCTGCCAAACATCATCAAAGCATAAAGTTCACAAGTTCGGCCCGTTGGAGGAGGCAGCACGACAGAAAAAGGTAGCGTGATGTTTACTTAAAATTCACTCCAACACAGTGGTTGTTCAGTTTAGTCCACAGTGTTACACGATAACTTTCATTATCCATTTATATACCAGTTGTTAATCATTGAGTCTGTTAAACATCAGCATTGTTTAAATAGTGACAAATGTTCATGAAGAAATGTCCCAGGGGCCAATAAGACATCTTCAAGTGTCAAAACTTCAAACAAACTTAGTAAGATGATGAATGATAAAACCAGGGAAAGCAGCCAATTTCAGTATAAGTTGCCTCAGCTTCAGACTTTAACTCGTGATTCTTCTGTGAACATTTCAGAAAGAAATATCAGACATGCTGGAGCCCTTCAAGAAAAAGCTCAGAATGCTAAACAAGACAAAGGGGCAGTGGGAGGAAACAAGGAGCTACATACAGGTAGGAAGTCAGTACAAATGTTGTGCCAGTAATAATGCGTGCGGTGCACTACTAGGAAAGTCTGCGAGCACAACACATCCACATTCCTGTTGTTTAGTGCTTTAAATAACCCGCTCACTCATCACCACAGACCCAAACCGATCAGTGTGAGAGAGCGATTAAGGAGGAGTTTGAGAAGCTACACCTGTTCCTGTTAGAGGAGGAAAACACCAGGCTGACGGTGCTCAAACAGGAGGAGGAAGTGAAGAAGCAGGTGATGAGCGAGAAGCTGGAAAACCTCAAGGACCAGATCAAAACCCTCTCCGCCACCATCAGTGATATCGAGACGGCCCTCAGAAGGAGGGATGTACCTTTCTTACAGGTACATTAAGAGGCGTTGTTAACACATTATATCTGAACACCAACTCCAAACTACAACTGTTTTTTTTTAAATGGATAACAAATCAGTTTCAGTTGAAAGGTCTCAAGGTTTTAATGTTGAAAATGGTCACAATATATAAATATCTTTAGAGGCAAAACATTAGGATTTATTAAGTGTCACACAGGATGATAGACTCTGTGATGACAGCTTTAGTTAAACATTCAACCTGCCAAATATCATAAACATTTAAAACTTGTTTTTTGGGGCTGGGGGGGGGGACACAGGTGAGAAAGATGAGAAAATGGTGGATGACTTGGTAAAGGGCCCAGGGTGAACAGAAAGTAAGGTCTTTTACCTGCTTTTTGTAACGTGTCTTGAGATAACATTTGTTATAAATTGACGCTTTACACATGAAGATTGACTGATTGACTGAGGGTGGGAGTAGAATCTAGGACCTCTGCTTCAAGGGCCGGTGTCAAGGTGTTCCTTATGCACTTCCTAAAAATGTACTCCACACCACCAACACCCACTACGACCTCAGTATTAAATGTAAAGTAGAATTATCGCCTTTCTAACAATATCAACAAACACTTAAAATGTAGAAGCTTTGTAAAAGTAGTATTTATGGGAGAACTGCTGCTGTTATGTTAATCAGGTTTAAAATTGAGCGTGTTCCCTATGTAAGTTTAACATGTTCTCTGGCCTGTATTTGCTCATTTGTATGAAGTATTTAGCTGAGGTTGAGCAGATTATCCTTAGTTTTGTGGATATCAGGTCATACACCAAAGTACCGGACAAAATGACATTTTGATCTGATGGTGGCACTAAATAAAAAGCCAGTGGAACATCAGAGTTATGATAAAATTGGACTGGACTGGAGACCATGTATGACTAATGTGTCAAATTGAATGACTTATTGGATGGTTTAACACACATTTGTATTTTAGAGTTGAACAGCTGATTGGTTTAAATATGGCTGTTGTGACCATTTTTTCCGCATTTTTTAAAAGAAGCTCTGACCTGTAATGAAACTTTGTCAAGTACAATGATTTTGTGGTTTGGAGTCAGTGTGCTGACATGACTTCTTTTTTTTTTATCACTGATGATGATTTGCAGTAGTCTTGCACTTACAAATATTATTCAACATTTATAGTGCTAACCCTAAAAGTCCATGTAGTAAATTATTGATAAAACATATGTGACGTGTAGCTCAAGAACATTTCTTTAAATTATTTTTGAATGCAGTCAGCTGCATAACAGTGCATGTAACTATTCACTTTGTTTTGATGAGATGTATTAACTCCACTTTCTTTGTGTGGCTCATTAAGGACTACAAGCAGACAAAGAAAAGGTCAGTGGAAGTTACTGTTAGTTAGACTTAGCAATGACTCCAGAAGACAATGTTGTGATTATTTCAACATGTTTCAGTGTCAAATGTGTCATCCGGGAGCCGGAGTGCATCAGAGATATCCTGATCAACTCTGCACAACATTTGGGGTTACTGGGGTACAGAGTGTGGAGGAAGATGGCTGACACCGTCAAACATGGTGGGAAACAGACACAACGTCAGTTATGGATCATTATTATTTTTTCAGTTTTCTCCCTGTATTGATGTTTGTTTACACGTGCAGTTCCCATCACTCTGGATCCAAACACTGCTCAGTCCAACCTGAGGTGCTCTGAGGAGCTGACCTGTGTGCAGTACAGCAAGAAGCAGCTCCTACCTGACAACCCTGAGCGCTGCACCAACCGCGTGTGTGCGCTGGGTGCCACCGGCTTCACGTGGGGAAAACACAGCTGGACTGTAGATGTGGGCCAAGGCAAAGACTGGTACATCGGTGTGGCCCAGGAGTCAATCAACAGGAAGAGCGCTGTCTTCCTCAACCCCACTGAGGGATTCTGGGTGATCGGCCTGCTAAACGGAGACTCATACTGGGCCGAGACCTCGCCTCGCACCAGGCTTGTGTTGAAACACAAGCCTGAGAGGATTACTATTAAAGTGGACTATGACAGAGGGAAAGTAGTCTTCATTAATGCGACTGATTTGACAACAATCCACACGTTCCATGACAGATTTACAGAGAAGATTTTCCCCTATTTCTCCCCTGGGCTGTATGATGAGGAAAAAATCTCCAGCCCATTGACTATCTGTCCTCTGTCAATACGTGTGGTGTTAGAATAAGCTCACGCGCTGCAGGTGGCTTTACGTTGTAGCTGCTACAACTGGAAGAATAAGGAACATGCTGCATGGTTCAAATATTGATTGCACTCCTGTCCTGGGCCTGATAGTTCAGAAGGTTTTAAGCGGATAAAAAGGATTTGTCCACTTTTTTTTCTTCCAGCTCACTTTTGTACCGGCTTTTCAAAAAAAATAAAAAAAAGATTACCTGATCCAGCTTCACACTCTTAAGGATGATCAAATCCCAATTTAAAGTGCTTTTTAGCCAATGTATGTTTCATCACACTACATATACAGTAATTGTCCACAGGGGGTCCCAAAATCCATAGAAAGATCCTCAGTTACTTTTTTTTTTTTTTTTTACTCTTAATGAACCATTTAATGCTTGAAACATTTTAGGACAGAAAAACTCCTTTATTATTATTTAGCCCTAAATGTGAAGCTCATCTACCTTGTCACTGAAACATTACATTATTCTAGTGGGGAATGTATTTAAACAATGTTATAAAATATCAACTACCTTTTAAAAATGTTGCTTTTGAACAACCCAACTTCAGGTTTTAATCCTATCCAATAGCTTTAATCCTGTTGGTTTGCTTTTTAGAACAACAGGGCCCTGAACATTAAGCATCAAACAGTATGATACTGTGTAACATGACTGTTATGAAAGCACTTATACTGGATCAAACAAAAAGGACTACTTCACTGACTTTTTGAATTGTTTAATCACTTTTAGAACAAATTCTGCAGATCAGTTCATTTCTTGAGTTTATACGCTATCATTAACTCTCCTCGTTGTTTTTTGGTTTTCTCTGTGATGCCATATCTTTCAGTTTGGAGTCCAGTTTCCTTTGCAGATAGGCTTTCTTATTAGGGTCCATTGATTTGTCTTTCTTCCCACTCCCTGCATAAAGAACACCTTCTTTACTTATTCTCATCCGAGCATGGGACTTGGCTTTATCTCCACAGCCGTGAACCTGGAAAAGGAAAAATCTGATCAGGAAATTACTAAATAAAAAACACACATAACTATGTATTCTGTCATTTTATGGTCAAATAGTGCATATAGTTAAAATAAGACACTTTCCTGGAGTATTTCTTTTTTTTTTTAATATGCACCTGCATTTTCAAATGAGGTTAATCCCAGCTGTAAAACGTGTGAATAACAATAAAAAAACAAAAACAAACAGTACTTTGGAGCCTGTTCCTGTCTTACCTCTGGTATATGATGACTCAGACAGAACTGCCTGTTGCAGAACATGCAAAGCTGTCCGAGTGTTAACACCGAAGCTTTACATTTGACGAAACTGCATACACTTTCAGCCTTCCTGACAGCATTGATAAGCGCATCAAAGTCCTCATCTGGAGCAGCAGCGGCGGCGATGTCGCAGGCGCCTGCCTTCGTGCGGTTCTTTCCTGGGTGAAAAAAGAGAAAGAGAAAGAGTTGAGGTGTAGCGGGCACATTAGGAGTAGAAAGAAGTTAGAAAAGATTTGAATGCTAGATGTTTCTAATTCTAACCTTTAGCTGATTTTGGTTTCTTTGATGACTGAGCTGGTAGAGGAATGCTCTGTTGCTTTTTTTGTTGAGCATTTTCTTCCCTTTTCTGCTGCTCCCTCTTCATCCGCTCCAAATGTAAACTTTTCAGGTCCAGCAGAGGTTGACGAAGTGTCTCGCTACTGGTATTTGGGAGTGGTGGTTCTTCTTCGTGGGCTACTTCTGCTTCTTGTAGTTGCAGCTCAGAAGGTGATGACTCCGGGCGCCTGGACAGAGTGATACACCGGTCCTTCCCCTCACCTTTACTCTCGTGCACCAGTCCCAGCTCCTCAGCGATCTGATGGACCAGCAGGCGGTCATGAGAGTTGAACGATGATGGAAACTGGAGTTCACTTTGATTTAAGTCCTTGAGAAACTTCTCCACCTGCTGTCTGATCTCTATTTGTCTGTTCTGCTTCTTCTGCTCCTCCTCATGTGCAGATAGACAGGATGTTGTGTGCCTCTTCGTACCGGTACTTTTATCATCACTAGATGTCTTCTGTCCTGGTTTCATCTTGTTGGGAGGCGGCTGTTTGACCTTCTGTTTGGTGGTCGCAGAGTTGCTGGAAGATGTATTGGGCTTGATGTCCTTCTGGTCGCGGGTGTAGTTTTGTGGCACGATGTCCTGGATGTACTCAAATGCCGTTCTGACCGTGCCGAACTCAGTCATGTGAAGAATGAGGGACTTCAGGAAAGGATGATTCTGGACAGTTTGGGTGTCGCAGACCACAGTAATGTGACGTCTGGCACGTGTTACAGCAACATTTATCCTTCTGTCCTCGGCCAGAAATCCAACATCCCCTTAAAAAAAAAAAAATATCATTGAGATCCCAATGACTTAACCACATCCCAGATGTGTCATGATGCATTCACAGTATTGTATTCAGTTGTATGTATTCAGACAGACATGGAAAACCATCCATCATTTAGATGGATGTGGGCAGGACAGTAAAAACTATTTCAATGATGAAAATCTGGGCCAAAGCGTGCTTATAATTTTCTTGTCCTGATTGTTTCAAAGTTCCATCTAGAGGATGTCATTTGTTCTACCATCTGCCTGAATCCATACAAACTGGATTCTGCTGATAGGGAGGGACCAAAAAACATCGCTATAAAGGAAAGGGCTGAGCTGGATTTATAACACAACACAAATAGAGATCCTTATTGCTATTGGAAATGAATTCTGATTAATTATAATAGAATTTAGCTCATCTTGTTTTCATGGTTAAAAGCCAAAATATGAAATAGAAAAAAATAGTAATAACCAATTTAACCCCAGCCCCTTGTGTGTAAGATTAAGAAGCTTTAATGAATCATTTTTTAATCCCAGAGGCAGTACAATGTTTTCACTGTTGTTGAGACACACTACACACACACACACACACACGCGGCTAACATTAACACGGTATGGCAGAAAAAGTCAAAATTTCCTAACAGAAAGAAACATACCTTTTCTGTTGGATCGAACTAACGACAACACCACAGCCTCCTTCTCTCTGCCCTGAAATCCGTCCACTGACTTGATCTCCAGCTCTGGATGTCTAGCAGAAAGTCTCTGACGCAGAAGATCCACCTTTAGAGAGATAAAACCATACAAATCGGCTTCACTGATTTGTTTTCAGAAAACAAACTTGTTCTTGTTTAACTCAACATTTTATACTTTGATTTATGTTATTTACATCATTGAGAAAATCTCTATCTTTTATCTGAGACATATGGACAATGAAATTCTGCATTATTGCCATGACACAATGCACGCAAGACACAATTCCTCAAGTCAGTGACTTACTTGTAGATTGTACGGAGCAATAACAGCTATGTCTTTGGCTTTTAACCCAGCTTCAATCAAGGTCTTAATGTGCAGATCAACTATATCCACCTCACCTGAAAATCAAGTAACAAACGGTTAGATCCCACTACACAAGGACTGTAATCAAACGGTTCTCTTACAACCTAACTGACCAACCTTGATTGCCTTTGGACTGTTCATCTGTGACCTCCATCTCACTCAGACCGCAGCCTGCGGTGTCGACAAGAAGCAGCGGCGTGCTGGTCTCTTCAACACAGGCGACTCCTGGTAGATCTCTTTTTTTTTTTTCAACAAAAGGCACAAACATTTGCTTCTTTGAGCCATTCGTTCAACCAAAACACAAAAGAGGGACAATCTCCATGTCGAAGTTCACACTCACTTTAACAAATGTCCCTCTACAGAGCTGTGAGCGGTCAGTCTTCCCTGGTACATCTCTTTGGAGGCCCACTCCATGATGGCGCTGTTCATGCGGTACTGAACTGTTAGCATACGCACCACGGAGTCCCCGCACATCTGGATTAGTCTTTCCATGAGGCTGAGGGACAGGCCTTTTGATGCAGCCCTGTCAAGTAAGATGTCATGTTAACAGTGCAGTGCATTTCTGATGTCCTCAAGACTTCATTACTCTTCCCATCCCCTCAGTTCATAACGAATGAAGTTCCAATCTATAACAGGAACTGACGCAGTCTAGCTTAACACTCCATGTATGGAGGCTGTAGTCCTCCAAGCGGGCGGCCCAGGTTCAAATCCAATCTGTGGCGCCTTTCCTGCATGTCATTCCCCACTCTCGCTCTCCCTGATTTCCAACTCTATCCACTGTCCTATCTCTCCATTAAAGGCACAAAAAGCCCAAAAATATCTGTCTGTATCTCTCCTGTGTCTTGTTAGGAGAGCCCTGTATCAATCTGATAACCTGAACATAAGAAGGCTTACTGTAGACATAAAATGTAGGATGTCAAACTGGTCACAGGACAAATCTTAAATATTGTTGTTTTTTTATACAAATATTTATTCAGAAAACCTTTTTGTTTGTTTTTTTACTTTTGTGATTTGATTGTAGGCGGTAGCTGCTTGTAGTCTCCGGCCAGAATGCACTTGCGTGCTCTGAGCAGAGCGATCCAGCAGCTGCTCTCCAGGGCCTGAGCGCACTCGTCTATCACCACCCAATCAAAATGCTCCGCCGGCAGGAACTTCAGAGGGCCGTCATCACAAGCACCTGCACACACACACACACACACACACACAAGTGCCCTCTAATTTCTTTTCATCATCAGCGCAATGACAGCAATCACATTTTCTTCACTCGGAGCCATTACTGACCCGTATTTGTTGATAAGACGACATCAGCACTTTTAAGGATCTGAGTGATGGCTGTTGCTTCCCTGGTCTTCAGTTCTTTTTTTAGCTCCTTTATTTCCCTTCTGAAGTTCCCTCGGTCTGCTTTTTCACGCATCTTCTTCATTCCCATCTAGACAACAAAATACTCACCATGTTATTATTCATCACACAACAATAACAACAGCAGGCGCACATGCAGTAACACTTACAAAAGCTTTATCCATGTCTTTACGGATGTCTGCAATGATGTTTGCATTGTCACTCTGAGCAAGGATGGCGTCAAGGGAATGTTTCTGTATGGACTCCAGCAGCCTGGCAGGGTGACCCAGCCTCAGGACTTTTGCTTTGCACCGAGCTAACCTTTCCACTAAGTTATCCACAGCCACGTTAGAGGGGGCACAGCACAGGACCTGAAGAGAGGCAGAGTCCTGTTCAGACTAATAGATGCTGCAAGGAGAACTTCAACCGTGTGTGCGTAACATTAACAAAACACAGCAAAGTAACTGAACCATTCAGTGGAAGAAACATGTGCACAAGTAACTCTCCTGCACCTTTTGGCCTTGTTTGACTGCTTGCAGGATTATTTCCACCACTGTGGTGGTTTTGCCCGTGCCAGGTGGTCCATGAATCACAGCCAGCTCTCTCTGAGACAGAGCGAAGGACACAGCGCCTCTCTGGGAATCATCCAGGTTGGAGTTTATGAACTCAACTTCATCTGTTTCAACATAAGAGAACATCAAATTCAAATCAGTTTTAACAGCATGCATACATCTGTAAAAAATGTACTACCAATTAAAGCTCCACAGTGTAATTACATGAACTATTTGTTTTGTAAGGCTTGACTTACTTGGCTGTGATTGAGAAGGTGTTGTGTCTCCAAACAGAACATTGATCAGATTGCCAGCTGGTCCATTACTGTATCCATTTAATGTATTCAGGGCCCTGCGAGCACATAACACACAGGGAGGTTCACCTCACTTGTACCTGATTTGCTGCAGGTGATAACATTACAGATGTCACTTACTGTTTCATTCGTTTGTATGTGACGTCGTTTGCCAACTTTAAGAGATTGTAAAGAGCGTTGTCTTCAAAGCTGCCGCCGTCCTGCGTATCATCAAAGGCCACACTTAAAGAAGCCTGGCTGACCCTTGTCACTACTCCTGTGCTGATTTGCGAGGCTGCAGTGCATCCGCCAGTGTCATACAAGCCGACTATATCTCCTGTGATAAAAAAAAAAAAGGAAGCCAAAAACTCACATTAAGCCACAACAAGAAAAGCACCACTAACAGATCCGTTGTTTAATTCCTCTTTCTCACCAGGCCCAAAGCTGTTGCTTGGCAGAGTTGAGAACCCAAGATGCTTCCTTGGCTCGAGGACGATGACTGTGCGACCATAGAGGCCCGTGAACTGACTTCCTATCTGCAGCTTCAGCAGGCAAACTCCTTTACTTTGAAGATCCTTGAGAGAGATGTTCTCCTGCCATATCCTAATGGAACAAACAAAAAGCCCTGTCATTCTATACAGCTGATAACATTGACATTTGTTTTTTAACAATGTTGGAAAAACATTGTAGGCTCATTGTATTTGTTTGTATATATATATATATATTTATATATCTGTAGACTGTCTGTCTTTGGACTCTGGATAAAGACAGTTGTATAACATCCTCTCCATCCCTGTTGGAGTTTTCCCAAGCAAGCAGCCTCATTTCTACTCCAGCATGAATTCAAACATTTGTCCCTCTCTGTTAAAGTCCTGCAGTTTATCTATGTGCAGCCTTGAATTTATGACTGCAGCAACTAACATCTATAAACCTGAATCAATACAAAGAAGTAGAGGATGTGCAATGTCTGCGTCAGGTTTGGGTACTTATACGTATGACAAGACAAGACTCTCAGACATAGAGAGAATAGCCAAGATGCTGATTATGACTGAAAATGTTTTATTCACGGTTTATTGGGTCTATTTTAATTGTCTCTTTTATCAGCTGGTTTGAGTCTCTAAATCTGAAAAATAGGAAGAGGTTGGGACAAATAGTGAGAATGTGCAGTAAAATAGCTGGCACTCGTTTTGATGAATTTTTTATACAGAGCCAGAGGCACAAAGAAAGCACAGGCTATCCTTGGTGACTGCACTCACCCCCTTTATACAGAGTACAAACTGTTGCCATCTGAACGCAGATATATTCTGCCAGGCCTCAGGTTTATTATAGATTGTTTTTAATAAAGACCGATGTTGTTGTTTTGTTGTTGGACAGAGACGTTATTGACATTATGAGAAGTGTTACACGAGGTTTACATCATAATGTTGCATTATTTTACATACCTGGTTTCTTCTATTTCAGCCTCCCTCTCCTCTTGTAGAAGCTCAAGTGTTTTTGACACAAATTGTTCAACCGCCATCCTTAACTGAACACAGTAAATATGTTATTAGTGTAAATGCACAGGTTCATGAAAAACACATCAGTTCTTATTTACATACCGGAACAGTTCATTTAAACTCACCAGGTCACATTTAAGTGATAAACTTGATATTGTAAATTGAGAATAAGGAATGTTAGTTATAATAATATTGCAATATTATTGTTGCTCCTTATATCTGGAACAAACTCCCAGAAAACTGCAGGTCTGCTGAAACTCTGTTAAATGGAAGTTGAAGACACACCTGTTTACAGCTGCCTTTCATTAAACAATTTTAATAAGATTTTAAATTTTAACTCTGCACTGTAACTTTTAACTCATTTTATATTTGTACTTTATTTATTTCAATTAATTTCATTTGAATTATTTTCATTTGAACATATGTTCAGATTTAATAATTCCAGTGATTTTTGTTTTTATTTCTTTAATTTTTTTAATGTTCTATTTTAATGTTTCTTTTCTTTCCTCTGTCATGGTGCTTTTTGATGTCTTGTGTGAAGCACTTTGAATTGCCTTGTTGTTGAAATGTGCTGTGCAAATAAACTTGCCTTGCCTTATTATTGTAATGTAATTAGACAAGTGGTGAAATATAAATTCATGCATTTATACACAATACAAATTTGAGAAATGTAAACATTTAGATTTTCCAGTTCATACTCATCCACCACAATTCAGAGGTAAATACTGTAGCTTAATTTAACCCCACATCACAATTTGATTGTGAAATTAAAGGGGAAATTAAGATGTACATATTCGCCCTACTTTGACCACACCTCTAAAACAAAAAACTAAACCACAGGGTAAAACATGATTAATAATAATAGCAATAAAAAATAAACACCGGGATCATTCTGCTGCATAATGAGTCATCATGTGACTCCTAGAAGTTACTGATTTACTTTTCTACTTGTACAGGACTAACATTATAAATGCAGAACTTTTAATTGCGGTAGATTTCTTTTAGTTAGTTGTACACTTTTCATTTAGTACAAAGACACATTGTCAACCATTACAACATCCAATACAATACAACTTGTAATAAACAGCCAAAGGTTTGTGTAGCTGTAATATATATATATGACCATAGTTGACGTTAAGGGTTAAAGAAAATAAAGAAAAGTGTGAAGCTTATTAGTTAAAATACAAGTCAAGCTTCCTTAAGGTAGCTCTCATGTCCTACAATGCTGACATGTTCGCTTCCTAAGCACACTTCACTGCAGCATTTCACTTTATCCAGAGAGCAGGCGATAATAACACTTACCCATAAGTGTATACGTGAATGAACAACCAAAGAAAAGCTCAATTTAAATCAGAATTGAGACAATTTGCTAGTGATATCTAGCATAACACCAGAGAGTTGTTTAACTCGGACTGACTTCTTTCACACTGCTTGCATGTTAACATGTCAGTTCAGCTACACTGCCACCTAGCTGCGTGGATGACAGACTGTAAATAAGTATGGAACACAGCCTGTGCCTCTTGTTCCCATGTCTCTCTCCTTCACTTCGTTTTCTCTCCTCCACCCCTTTTATTATTTGCAGTCTTAAGTCTCTCCATGCAGCCCTCTTGAAATGGATGAAGAGGCAAAGAAATGACTCCTTACTCGTTTTATTTTGAACGAGCGGAGCGGAAGTTGAATCAGCTGAGTTGACCCTCCAGAAACACGTTGAGCTTAGTTGTCAATCAAAGTGGGATCCACCGCTCGACAGTCAGAAACCATACTGTTTATTATTAATTCAGGCTGTGTGTCATAGCGGTATGAACGGGCCCATTTGTGCACGATTTTCAGTGTGAATACAAAACCGCGGGAGGATATGCTGTGTTTTTTTTTATTTTTTATCTTTCAGTAATCTTGTTCAGGAAGGAAACACTTGCACTGCAAACCAGCAGCAGATCTGAGCTAACCAATGTTAGTATTTAACTGCTTCTTGATTCCTTTTCACTGCACTTTTTGGAAATGAGAACGACATTATTCCTGCTGCACGCCATCTCCTGCTGCTGGTTGGTCAGTGCCACACTTTCAAAAACTGATGCGAAGAAGTTCAATAAAGCAGAGGCCGAGGTGAGTCACTTCAGAGTCTTGTGCCTTTTAAACAGGTGTGAGGTTTGCAAGTCTGTCACCTATTTGCATGTTTGTTGTCTCACCTGAAACGGCCAGAATCAGTTAAAAAAAAAAAAAAAAAAAAGGGCCCACATCCTCACCTTTTCATCTGTCCTTTTTTCTGATGATGTTTGTCTGTCACTGACTTTTCTCTTGCTCTCACTGTTCAGGCGTCAACACCTGAGCTGTCTGTGTTGGAGAGAGGCCTTGTTGTGTCAGACCCTAACTGGAAAGACATTGTGAAGGAGGAAAAGAGACACAGTGCCCACATCAAAAAAACATTTCAAGGACAAGTTCTTGGATATGTCACTCCTGTAAGTCTGAAATCCAGCCCAGCGACATCTACATTCGCCTTGTTGCTTTTCAAAATTGACAACACTGTTATCACAGTATACAAGGACAGGTTGGGTTATTTTCCAAGTCTGTCTTAATGCACTTTTTGCTTGAGTATTGCTACTTGGATGGAGTGTGTTACTCCCCAAGATATTTTTTTTAAAGATAGAGAACTAAAATCTAAAGTCCTCATTTAAAATCCGTAACAGGAAGTTAAGCTGAACCGCTGCATGAGTCAATATTTGTGGTAGCCATATGAAGTGCTCCAAAGTTTGATAAGCTATTCCCTCTTTGAAATAACTCTTTACTTTCACACTAACGTTTGACAATTGTTACTGAAAAACTGAAACTTATAACAAGCAATTATTCGTTCATCATTTTCCAGCAGAAAACACAAACATCTGTTAATTCAGTGTTCTACACAGTAAAGATGGTTTTCCTGTGAGTCATATCAAGAGCCAGATGTCAACATGTAAAACACGTAGAGGCACACAAAATCAATATATTTTTCATTGAATGGATGTTCAATGTCATCAAAATAAATAAATCTCACATCAGCACTTAACAGGAGACACAGACCAACGATGAACCCGATGAATCAGATAATACCGGCTGATCTACAGATCGGTACGCCTCGTCCTTGTATGATCAGAAGGTTCTGCGTGTGAGGCGTGATTAGTGGCCAAAAACCAGCGACTAGAACTATCACGTCTGCTTCTTGGAATTTCGTATTTTTCAGTGTTTCAAGTTTTATACGCAAAACAAGTAACTGTTTTATAAGGGGAAATGATTGACAGATGAATCAATGATGAAAATGATTAATACTTCTGATCCTTAAGTGAAGTAAGGTTTTTTTTCTCACTCACTAAGTCTCCACATTTAGTGTCTTTTTCTTCTCTCTCCAGTGGAATTCCCACGGCTATGACATTGCCAAAACATTTGGCTCTAAACTGACTTCAGTGTCTCCAGTGTGGCTTCAGGTCCGCCGACGGGGCCCTGAAACCTTTGACGTTACAGGACTCCATGACCATGACTCAGGCAGAGGACGCTTTTTACTCCATCATTTTAGTCGGTTGTTAAAACCTCACACCAAACAAATGTATCTACATTTTCTTTGTCTTCCTAGGCTGGGCCAAAGCTGTACGCAAGTCTAACAAAAAAGTCAGGATGGGTAAGTGGAAGTCCCTCCTTCCCTTCATACAGTTGACCTCTGTTCTGTTCATTTTGGTCAGAGCGTGTCATTTCAGATTAGGCTCTTTTAGTGTGGTTTTATATTTAAGTCCGATTTCTTTCCCCCCTTAGTGCCACGGCTGTTATTTGACGGCTGGTCTTACCAGGACTACATGAGTGTGCTGGGGAGTGAAGATGAAATTGAGGAGCTTGGGAGTGAGCTGGTGGATGTTGCAAAGGTAATGAAGTGTTGTGTTTAGCTGCAGCGACAGTGATGTTTTTTTTTTCCCCCTGTGTCGAGTTAATGAAGCTCTGGCTTTGCAGACTGAAGGTTTCGATGGCTTCACCTTGGAGCTGTGGAGCCAGCTGGGAGGTAACAAAAGAAAGTGAGTGATTCTGTTGACGTGTCTGATTTACAACAAGTATCGACATCATGGTGGGATTTCCAAAACACAAATCAAACGTGAACATTTCCTCCATACAGAGAGCTGGTGCACATGGTGAAACACGTGTGTGAGACGTTAAAGGCAAAAAGATTGGACTGCATTCTAGTCATTCCACCTGCAGTGACGAGGTGACTTTCAGCAACAATAGATGCCTAAAAAAAAAAATCACAGAAACAGTTGCTGACTTCTCTCCATTTTTTTCTACTCCATAAAAATCAGTGCAGGTCAGCCGGGAATGTTTGGCAAGGAGGAGTTTGAGCAGTTGGCCCCTGTAGTGGATGGATTCAGCCTCATGACGTACGACTACTCTAGTGGTTCCAGGTAAGTGTCAGAGACATGTGATGTACATGGACTCATAGTGGATTAACAGCTTTTATTGAGGTAATGTTTTTGAGTTATCTACTTTTTTTTTTTTTTTTTTTTTTTAATAGAGCGGGCCCGAGCTCTCCTCTGCCCTGGGTGAGAGAATGTGTCCTCCAGCTTGCACCCGACACTCAGTGGAGGCAGAAGATTCTGCTTGGACTCAATTTATATGGCCTTGATTTTGCAAGCCAGGGAACGGAGCCTATTCTGGGGGGAAGGTAATATAGTGAGGAATAATGCTGAAGGTCTGATATTCTAGCCATTAAAGTCACGTATGTGTGTTTGGAACTTTGACGATGGTAGTTTAAGATTCAATCTATGTCACAGAACCAGAAACATCCTCATTTTATTACCCAATGGCCAGACCAAACTTGGTGCCAACAATAGAGATTCAGGTGTGTTTTTTTGGTTCATATAATCTTGAGCTCCTAGCCTCAAGCATATTTGTGGAGCAGGCTACTGAGGACTTGAAACTCACTCCTGTCTTAACTCTACACCTCCAAGGGTTTCACACTCTTTTAGTCTGTAGCCCCAGTTTCTCAATTATAAACATAATTTGTGAATATATAACTATATAAATATAATATATAACAGTGAATAAAATAAATGTCACTGTGTGGGTGGGGGTTGAACAGATTTGATTGACAGTGCTCTGGCAAGAACCGAACAGCTACCAGATCGCTTCTCCAAAGCAAGTGACTTCTTTTTCTAATTAAGGACCACCCCTGTTGAAACAATAAAAAAAAGAGTCTTAAGAAAAATACAAACACACGTGAATGTGTAGCTTACAGAAATCATCAGCAAACCTTTTTCAAACTTTGAACGAAAATGCTCTGTGTTATACAGCACAAAAAAAAAATGATGTGATAAGCAAGTAAAAAGCTGATTGAGGAAATTAGTTTCAGGGACTTTCACTCTGTCTCAAGCTTGTCTCTGTTTTCATGCAGGTACATCGAGATTTTGCGAGAATACCGGCCTAAACACCTTTGGGATGAATATTCTGGCGAGCATTACCTCAGTTACAAGAGGTACTGATTAATAACACTTCACAGTCCACAAAGTAATAAAACCTTAAACGTTTAGCAGCATCTTTTAAAAAAAATATCTGTGACTTGTCATTTCAGCAATGCTGACAAACACGTGGTGTACTACCCCTCATTAAAGGCAAGTCACGTTCAAGCTTTAATTTGTGTTTGATGAGGTGAAGTGATGTTTTCAATAGAAGCACTGCTACGTGAAGAGATTAACATTATTCAAATTGTTTTACAGTCACTCTACATGCGGATCTCTTTAGCAACTGAGCTGGGAACAGGGATCTCCTTGTGGGAACTGGGACAAGGACTGGACTATTTCTATGATCTCCTATGAGAGTCCAATGAAGACTGTGGACATACAAGGAGGGGGGGGGGGTGTTCCCCCTAAACATGTTGCTGCAAAAAAAAAAAAAAAAAAAAAATCAAGATCTGTATGCTGGTGTACCGTTTCTTTTGTGAGTGAGTGACTTGTTCTCAACTTTTTTTTAAAGGTTTAAAAATCAATTTGAACAAATCTGGGATTTGTAGATTCAAATGGTATAAGAAGTGGATAAATGGTATTTAAGGTTGTTTTTTTTTTTAACACATGGATGAAACCAACTGAAGGAGATCAACTTGTACAGTCCAGTCAGAGAGCAATACATCTCAATTCAACAACAGAGGGTGCATGATCATCAATATGTATATGACAGTTCAACAGAAGGGTTATGCTGTTGTTCTTAGGCCTTCAGAGTTCACCTGCTACAAACATCGGCAGCCTCTCTTCATTCCAAATCTTCCGCTCTTTAGCTTTTTATTTACCACGAACCATTTCTGCACTTGAAGAATGTGGTTTTCGCTTTCTGTGAAAATACATCCTTTTCTGGTCTTTCTCAAAACTACATCCATCCCTGATGCTGAAAGTTTTCTTTTTTTAAATGTTCAAATCGGCACATTTGATCGTGTGTTTTTTATTAATTGTATTCCTTTTATAATTGACCAGGTTTCAGGTTGTATTTACAGTTTTGCCAAACATCTGTTCTGACGCAAATCTTCCAGAATGTTTTTAATTGTATGAATATAAATTTGGAATGACTCAGCAGTTGATCCTGATGTTGTGTTTATTCTGTTTTTTTTTTTTTTACTTGGCACCACAGAGCAGGATCAGATTATTTACAGCAAGTGAGGTCGACTGCGTATTCTGTCCCGTGATGAGGTGTCTGTCTATTACTACGTGGACAGCATCTTCTGGACTTGCTGTAAAACAGAGAGAGACACGTGAGAAGGTTTTTAGAAACGCTGTCTGAACATGAATCTGTGCCCTGCAGGTCAGCTCACCTGTGTATGATCCTCCACTGTCTCTCACAAAGTCCTCCACAACCAACGGCAGGTTTGCAAAGTCAGGCCTCCGCACCAGTTCAAACACTGACGGCTTGAATTAAAAAAAACACATTCTGTTATTAGATATAATGAACACATCAGAAATATCTGGATCAACTGGCTTCAAGTCTACTTAAAGAAGACTAACCCCGGTGAGGCTGTAGCCGCTGAAGATCCAACTCTGTCCTTCAGTAGCACAACAAAGTCCCGACACTCCTTGTCCCACTGCACAAACCGGCTCTGCACAGACAAAAGTGCAACCTGTAAGTCTCTAAAAAAAAAAAAGATCAAATATATACTTTTGAATACAGCTTCAGACTGACTTTGGTGAGTGATGAAGTGTGTGAGAATGCGGTGCAAAGAGCCGCTGTGTGCCAGGTCATTCAGTGCTCCAGGGCAGTCCGGGATGAGCAGTGACTGGTACCTTGCACCTGAAAAAAAAAAAAAGAGTCACAGCTACTTTACTCATCAGAGATCAAAAACAGCTACAACAGCACAAATATAAACAGCCAGCAAAAAAATAAATCATGACATGCATGAGTATTCTCACCATCTATAGATTCCAGTTTGGCTGGTGTTGCGTACGGTTTAACGTTGAAGTCCTGCACCCATCTGGCAGTGCTTTCATCGACTCCAACAAAATCTATTGGCTTACCCTGCAGAACAAATGAAATATAAATATACACACCACAGCCAGAGATTATTTTGACCACATCCCAAATATATATCCAGTTTATTGTTAAGGAGGCGTAACCAGAAATCTAAATGTTTTTCCTTTTCTTCTATGAAATGTATTCATTGATTATTAAAATAGTCTGAAAGTTATTTAATAGATTATCACTTCATTATTTAAGCTCTACACTGACTGTCTGCCGGCCTGCAGTTTACACAGAGAATATTTTTTAACATCTCATATCTGGGCAAACTCGTGACTTTGATTGTATTTGTACTTATTTTATTAAGTGCTGAAATTCAGAGATAGTAATATTTATGTTATATTATATATTAAATATATAAAAATATATATTTATTTATATTTATTTAAACATATGGCTTGTTTTTCAAATAGAAATATGCTTACCCCAGGTGTGGCGGTCTGGAGATTAAACGCTGAGGAGCAAAGGTTGAAGGACTGATGGAAGGATTTTGCTGACACCCCTAAAGGAATAAAACACATCAGTTTATTAAAAAAAAAAAAAAAAAAAAAAAAGGTTATTTCCGTGTCTGATGGTGTCTCTGGTCTGAGGCAGAAAGCGGGCTGCTATCCCAGCTGGATTGTAATAGGCCAGCTAAAGTTAGTAAATTATGTTTACGTGAAAAGCTACCAGGCTAACGGATGATTAAGTGAGATTGAACTGGTAGAGTGAACTCAATACTGAGCTCTGTCCATGTGTTGATTATTATGAACCGATGTAACATCGATGGGTAAAAGGTGAAGCACCTACCTTGAGCTGAAGCACTCGCCACTATCAAACAAGTTGGTTTCGCAGACATTTCCTTTGTCTCCGTGTTCCCTCTAAATCAAATAGTTCAGCTTTATCTTAAACGAGTAATAACGTAATTATGAGGATTCATACAGAAATCATACGCGGGGGAGGAAGAGAGTCATAACAGTCAGCTGACAACAACATCCGCTTACCGATTTCAGAATAAAAGTTTGTACGTGAAAAATGAAATTGAAATAATTAATGCCAGACATTTTTATTTGAACTTTTCAACATTAAGAGTTACAATATTATCCATTTTAAAAATATGCATTTGGTAAACATACATTTAAAAAACACAGATAAAGAACAAGTCAAACTGGTAGAAGATATCATCAAAGCATGCTTATATTTGTCTGCTCTTTTTTATTTTATCTTTGGTTACAAGTTCAAAAAAATACAACAATATATTGACATAAAAGGGAAGATACTCTAAACATGCAATGGGATCCAGCAGAAAAAGAAAAGTGCTGCCCAGCAGCAATAAAATATTGCTTTTGCTTGTGTGTTTTCAACATGGTGGTAATTGTTAATTGGCAACTTCACAGTATTTGGATCCATGTAATTTTTGGGGGCATCAAAGTATTCAATCCAACATTTTACAACTATTGATGTTACTTTTGTGATATTAAATATTTCAAAAATCAGTATGGATCTTCTTTCAAACTTCGATAAAGGCAGCAAGTAAACATCATCCCAACAAGCTGAAAGAAATAAGACACAAGGATCGTATTACTTACACAAATTATCACTCGCAGATCAGCCTCTGGAATTTTGCACATTAAAAGGGATGTTCTTATTAATCTGTATTTTGCTCAGTGGGTAGTGCTTTACCTGTAGAAACGCAATCCCAATTCCCACTGCACCCAGGATATACAGCTGACTCAGGATGAACTCCTCTAGTTTCACAATGCAGCCTCCCTGAGAGCAACAGAAAGGGAAATAAATACAAATCCTGTCATAGTTCATATTTCTTATACAATTAATCAACAAACATGTGGACAGCCCTGCCTACCTCCACCTTGTAGATGTTGGAGGGATGGTCCCTGAGGCCGCAGAGGTCACTGGGAGTTTTACAGCAGCTGTCAGGGACAAGTCGCTCATTTTCTACGGCCTGGATCCACACACTGCCCATCCAGTCTGAGGAGTTGTGACTGCCACAACATTTAAACTGAGCGCAGGATCCAGTGCAGGGAGAAACAAAGAAGCGTCATTTCAATGAAAAATGATTTGATCAACCTGACATTTGACACTGACTTCTTCAAGTTTAAATGTGGCTGTTGTATTTAAAGGCTTGTGATTTAAACAGTCTCACATTAGTCTCACTTCCACACCTCCTGCTGAAGTTTATCCACAGCCTGCGTGACGCTCTCCTCGCCAGGCCGCTGGTATTTCTGCTGCATGGTCACCTTCAGGTTCTGTCTGAGCTCCTCGTCCAGCTGTGAGGATGGAGAAGCACTTCAGTGATAGTGTAGGAAAATAGTTCTGTCACCTTCAAATCCCCTCCCATCAGTAAAAATACTCTGTGGTCAAGTTTCTCCCTCCCCTTGTAACATTCTTATGTACCTGTGCAATGCCTGCACTGCACATAACTCAGAACATATGAGCAAAGCTCCTCTGAGCCCGTTCTCTGCTCCACATGAGCACTTCTTAAAGAAAAAGAAAGAAAACTAAATAGTTTAATCGCTCTCCTAACACAGAGGTGAAATAGACCATTTCATATCAGCCTGTTGGAGAAACAGTTTGATATTAAATGGAAACAGGTAGCAGCAGATTACCTGGTAGCAGAGAGGGAAACACTGCAGCGAGAGAAAGGAGGGAGAAGAAGATGTGTGAGAAGGATGAAAAAACAGGAATAACGTAGAACATGCTCGGAGAGGCATGCAGAGAAGGTTTCATAACAGAATGCAGCAACAAAGAGTTATTTCATGCAGGGCAAGACCATTTGAAAGATGAAAACTAAGGAATGGAGTTTAAAATAAAGCTAAGGGATAATTTAAACAACAAAAACACATTTAACACAGAACAAGTCAGATAGCTGCAGTGAGATATAAACTACATGGTAAACAAACGTATAAAGTAATCAGCTGGTGTTAAGCTTCATGTACTTTATCAGGATGTATTAGTCTAAGTATTAGTATTTTTTAAAACTGTTGTTCAATACTTACAAACACAAAAACTGAAGAAAAGCACTAACCTCTTGGTACTTAATAAAAGCCAGCACGCCAGCAATGATCTCCAAAAGGAAAATACTTAGCAACAAGATCAAATACTGGAAAAGAGAAACAGAGAATAATAAATTGATGATGAAAAATATAAAGTCCAGCAGGTTTCAGGTGGGGTTGTCATTTATTTCTGTTCTATAATATACCATTAAATGTGATTTTAAGATTTTAGCATTAACAGTATCTGTCAATGTGTGACTGTGGTATAAGAAGTTAGTCATTTAAGAGGAGGTGCTGAACATAGAAATAGACATGATGTCACTGAGCCAGGGCAGTTTTGCTTCTGTATTACACCCTTTCACTACTCTACTACACACGTGTCTGTCTGTCTGTCTGTCTGTCTGTCTCTCTGTCTGCAGCCACTTGTGATGCCCCTCATTCCTCTGCCATGAGTAGCACACTAAATCTAATCTCTTAAAGAAACACTCTGCATGACTCTGTCTGTTCTGTCGTTCCTGTCTGACAAAATGAGCTGACCCTCAGACAGGACAAAAGGTCACTGAGGATTAACTTTCAGGTTGTGTGTGTGTGAACAGGAACATAAAAGTGTCCTTCTCTGTTTCGGATTACACATCGTAAACGTGTGGGTGAAAGCTTTAGTTGTTTTTGAAATGAAAAGTTGAAGTCTCACTAACGGGACGCTTGTTTGTTTGGGACTGAGCCACCTCACCACAATCAAAAGACTCTTCATCTCTTTCAGAGTGGCACAGCAGCCGATGATCCCGGTCAGTATCACGATGACCCCAGCGGCTATGAGGATATACGCTGAGGCGGAGTAGAAGCTGGAGTCGAGTAAACTGATGTAGTCACTCTTCTCCATCAGAGTCCACACTCCCACTGCCAGCACAGCCCCTCCTGCCAGCTGAAAGAAGACGTTACCAGCCCAATTTAAACCAGATGCTCGCATAAAGAATGCACCACCTTAGTTTTTTGCAGTTATGACACAGACAGATGCGAACGAGACAACGCCTTGTTTTTTTTTCACTGTCAGCCTAAAGGCCTTAAATTAGACATGTCTAAGAACTTTTACATTAAGACAACACACGTGTAGAAAACTAAAACGGTAGCTTCGATGAAGGTATATTGTACGACTTTACGTTTCATTCCCTCTTTTTAAAACACACTGTATAATAACATGTAGCTAACAGAAACCTTATGGTGAAATATAAATGTGTTAGAAATAAGTTGTTTTTCTCCCATATTTAACTTTAGAGGTGACAGATTGTACAAGCTGTCAAGCGATTGGAGGGCTGTTAAAAGCTTGTAAGAACAAGATAATAGTTAGGATCTATGGTATTTAAACTTATCACAGTGCCCTTTACAGAATGTTCTGTTGTCCTAGATGCAGAGAAAGGGTAACGATTATTTGTTTACTTACCCAAAAAAGAATATTGAAGAGAAAAAGTAGATATTTCAGACAAATTGTCCCACAGGTTTGCCTTTTTTCTCCTTGAGCTTCCATCCTGAAAAGAGAAATGAACACATGAATTCACTGCTTGTTGATTTAACCCCAGGGAGGCAAAAATAAAAAAAACACTTGAGAAGATCGTAAAAAACAACAACAGCTGAATCGAGCAAATTAACATGAGCTTCTCCGAGAGCAGGTCATACCTTCCAACACTGCTTTCATGAGAGTATTATCACCGCTATCTTCATACTCACAGAAAACTTAAGCCTATTAGTGTGATATCTGATTGAGACTAGTCTGTTGGGATACAAATGAAGGAATTTCTTCTCTCAGTCTGCTTTGGTTCCACGTTTGGTGTGAAATGTGATTTAAAGGGTGGAGTTCTGACACAACCACACAGTATACATGTGCTGTTCTGACAACATGGTTTTCAAACTGCATTAAAAAAGTTAGTATCACAGAGCATAAGGAGGCGCTCAAAGGTGAAATCAAATATGTTATGGGGAAAACATACTTAACAACTTGTGTCACATGTCATCCAGCAGACAGAAATATATGTCCCCCATCTCAGTAACTTAACCTGATCTTCTCACTTTAACCTGGAACCTCGTGAATAAGTCCTAACCCAAACTGAACCCTCCATACTGCTTTCTGAAGAAAAGCTGTGACCAAGTTTTATGAGAGATGCTGATTTTAACAGTGAACATTTACTTTAACACAACATAATGTTGACTTAAAGACAAACAAATGAACTGATAAATATCTAAAAAAAAATATATGAACTATTTAACACATAAATAATGAATGCTGTTGTACAGCAGTAAGAAAGAACTCTTCATGTGTTAATGTGACTGAAAACTAAATCTCCCAATGGTGAGAATCAGAGTTATTTTTAACTCTTTGTGTCATGGAAAATCTGCTCTCCCTTTCCGCTGAGACTGAAATACTCCTACCTGATTTTAGATGGTCGGCCCTGAAGGATGTAGATTATCGGGGTAACGTCTTCCCAGATCCGGCCGACCCCAGTGTCAAAGCACTGCTGTCTTTGAAGGTTAACTGCAACAGTGCAAGTTCTCAGTTGACACTCACAGACCCGAGCCTCCCACTCGTGCGCCTGTCCTCTTTTGGCAGCTTCACCCCTGCACAGGCTGTGAAGAGGACATGGCTGCCCCCAGCTGGTTTTCTCACGCATATGAGCTGTTGTGGAACTAAAACAAATTGTGTAGCTTCTTCATGGAAATTGACTGCAAGGAGTCCTCAAAAATATATTTTATTGAAATATTGAGTTAATACAGAATTGGCAAATTACAGATACTGCCTTGTAAACGTTTTCATATAAAATTTGATTTAAAATAAAAGGTGTGAGACCTCAGGACCTGGGTAGAAATCTTTTGTGGGTGTTCAGCAACATTCCTCAAAACTTTGTCCAACAGTCCCAACAAACACATGTACAACCAAAGGGCCATGGTGCTTACAGGGAGTTTCTTTTCCTGTTTTTTTTTTTTTATGTGCAGCAGCTTCTTTGAACGGGGTCTTCTGTCAGTAAAAGTGCATCCTCACACTGTCGATCATGCTGGGAAACTAGCATCCTAAAATAAGAAAATGATCACAAATTATTGTGCAGAAGAAACTAAAATAAAAAAAATGAGTCTGCAGTTAACATGATTGATTCTGCTGATGGTTCAATCTTAAAACTTTTGAAAACTCTATCAAATAAACCAAAAGGGCTGAAACCAATTGATTAATAACGACTTGAAACAACTGATTATCCATTTAAGTCATGAATCAAGCAAACAAGGCGATCATTTCTCATTCTTGCTGAAAACTTTTGTCATTGTTGATTAACTCTTTGATCTGAAGAAACTTTTAAAAACTGTTAGCCAGAAAAAAACAAGCTTTCTTAAGATATCAGAGGCTCGGGGAAGGTGTGTAGATAGCCTGTCTCTTTAAATTTAAAATAAATGTAGGACTTTTTGCATTGCTGCTGTATTAGACTGCATAACTTAAAAATGCTAAGCGAATGTAAAGTAAGAGTAAGAGTCAAATTAACGACACAATCAATCCGCCAACACAGAAGATACAAACGTGTAGCAGTGAGTAACAAACACTGAAGAAATAAGACTCCCATACCCAGCCAGTGATGTCATCAGCTCCTCCATGTTACATCCAGTTTTTGCGCTACACTCGTAAAAAAAAGCTTGATGCTGCTGTAAAAACCAAGAAAAAGAAAATTAGTTAATTTATCCTGTTTGATTTAAAGTCTAAGTTCCTTACTTTGTGTTAACCTTACGAGCAAATCACTGCAAACGTTTTTTGAATATTCAAATGTGCCTCGAATATTCACCTCTGCTAGTCTCTGTCCCTCCACTGTCGACACTTTTCTAGTTTCGGACAGGTCCACCTTGTTGGCCAGCAGCATCAGTATAGCTCCGTCACACATCTTCTCCTGTTACAGACACGCGTCAGCGTAGAAAACACACATTTCAGTGTTGAAAACTGAAGCAAAATACATCTTTTATGAAGGAAGCTATTTCATTATCTACATACAAATCTGCTAAAATCGACCTGACACAAAAGGAAGATTTAAAGTTGAGATTTATTCCTGAGTTTAGCGTCTTTAAGGTCCTCATGGGAAGTATAGTACATTCCCTGTATGTGTATTCAAATGAGGACAAAACAGTTTTGCATGTTTTTTTCCCATGCAGCCATCAGGAGAGCTCACCTTCACAGAGTCTACCCATCCTCTGATAGCGGTGAAGGAGGCAGACTGAGTGATATCATACATGGCCAGGATGCCGTCCGCCTTTCTGTAGTACTGCTCAGTGATGCTGCGAAACCTGAACACACATTTGTGAAGACAGAAACAAACAAACAAAAAAAAAAAGATATCCAGAATGGTCCGTAATCATGTTTTCTTTTGCACAGCGGGCCACACAAGGTCACTTATCTTGTTTTCTGTAATATGCTACATTATATCTGACCTCTCCTGTCCTGCAGTGTCCCAGAGCTGCAGGGTAATGGACGTAGAGCCCAGAGTCAGAGTCTTCATCTGGAAATCTATACCTAGAGACAACAGAAATGGATGGTTTTGTACCTACAATATACAAAGAGAAGCTTGTTAATCATGAGGAACAGCGAAAGCAAATGAAAAGCTCACCTACAGTAGCTCTCATTTCACTCTGGAGGCGTCCTGTGCAGTAGTGCTGGATGAAGGAGGTCTTACCCACCCCCGAGTTTCCCAGGAAAACCAGCTTGAACACTCGCTGAGGACTGATCATTTTGCTCTAGAATTCAGGTAAAGGCACCAAACTTAACTTTGTGGTGTAAGATGTTTTTCCTTTGCTTTCAAGAGGATGCACATTGTACAGATCTGTACTCCATTATTGCTCTAAAGCATACAAAAACCTCAGGGTTTTTCATTTAGATCTCTTTTTTTGTGTGTATCTATAAAATTCATTTGTTCCCTACCTGAGTTTGCATCTGTTCAACACTGTCACCCCTGACTATACATGACGGTTGGTGTCTCTTAGATGAATTTGTCACCCCTTCGTCTTTGTCCTGCTCCAACTCATCGGATGAGCTCAGCTGTCTTCACAATTAATGAACACACAAAAATTAGTTTCTGTCTGTGTCAGTCTGCCCGGAGCGTCTGCAGAGTTGATGAATGTGACAGAAGATGCTGTTGTTAGTCATACCAACCTTTTCAGCAGATTGTCTTGCAGCAAGTAGTTACCTATTATTGAGCCTTTCTTCAGTAAAGGTGTTCTTACGATTGGACTCTGAAAGGTTTTATGGGAGAAATAAGTAACATGTACATTTTTTTTGTTGTTTAAATATGTTATGTTGCCTTTTCATTCTAAATGATAAAATGATGCACACTAAGATATTTGGTATGTACTTTCAAAAAAGCAAAAACTGAAGCTTAAAGGGACATTTATTCTGCTGCAAAGATTTTTCAAATAATTATTTATCAGAAATGATAAATTTCATTTTGAATTTTTGGGCTTTTTATTCCTTTATTTGAAGAGACAAGTCAGTGGATAGAATCAGAAATTGGGGGGAGAGAGAGTGGGGAATTGTATGTGGGAAAGGGGCCACAGATCGAACCCTTTCCAGGTCTTCAGCCACTGAAATGCATCTATTTGATTATAAATCATAGTGCAAGACAAACATACAAGAATGAATAGTTCATTGAAAGATATTTATTGTATTTCTAGTGAGGTTTTTTTTTTTTTTTTTTTTTTAGAAACCTTGATTGAAAGGGTTTTTCAGAAGTTCAAATGTCCAGTAAAAGTGCAACCCTTTACCGGGCATTTGTTTTTTCTTGAGAGTGGAATAAAGATGGTCACTCCTTAAAGAATTCTGATGATTGATTTTATTAGATGGTTAATACTGACCCACTGTAGTCCCTCTTAATAGTGCTGTAAACAGTATCATTATAAATATATTAAAGACTATTTCCTTCAAGTTGACACAGGACAGAATGAATGTCTTTTCAACAAAACTGTTCACACATTATCCGTCTACAAGAGAGAAACATTGCTGACATGTATAAATCCCACAGTGTTGTCGACTAACACAATCCATAACCAATGAGTAACAGATACCCGTATAAATAATAAAGCATGACGCTATTCCTGGACTTAGCTTATGT
This sequence comes from Labrus mixtus, assembly GCF_963584025.1. NCBI lineage: Eukaryota > Metazoa > Chordata > Actinopteri > Labriformes > Labridae > Labrus > Labrus mixtus. Next base: position 7,253,158 of record NC_083615.1, read on the forward strand.
TGGATAAATCTGCTGAGTCCAGGATGGGCAAAGGTCTTCACTGAGGTAATAAGTTAATGGAAAAGCAGGAAGGCCATAGTATCTGGGACTGACCCTCTTCTGAGTGTGCTGGGCATCTTTGTCGTCTCGCAGCCTTTTGTTCATATCCCTGACACACACACACACACACACACACACACACACACACACACACACACACACACACACACACACACACACACACACACACACACACACACACACACACACACACACACACACACACACACACACACACACACACACACACACACACACACACACACACACACACACACACACACACACACAGAGAAAAGCATTGAGTCACAGCATCAGATGAGTTTCCAGTGGAAATGTCATTGCCTCACAGGTACTCTTTTCTTTTACACATGTTGTAGAGAAACACGTTTGGACTGACCTCAATATCTCCAGTTGTCTTAAGAGACTGCCCTTCTCTTTCTGCATGTTTGTTGACACCTTCATCACACTTCTACAATGAAGAAAAAAAAAACTGTCTGTTAAAGGACACGTGTGGCAATTTTTTTTTACCCTAAACAAAAAAACAGAAAAACAAACAAGCTCAGTTCAGACTCGAGAAGGAAGGTGACAAATCAGATTTTTTTTTATAGATAAGTGACTCAGATCTGTATTTTTTTTTCACAGAAGAATTAATGGCAAAAAAATGACAGAATGCTGGAATCTTTTACTTCTGAATTTAGCCACAAAGCTAACTATGAAAATTGGAAGTCAGCATAAATTGAGCACTAAGACTTGCAGTATAAAATGATGGTGTGGTCTTTTACTGGATAACAAACACAGAATTCTGCACATCTTCACCTGCAGTGCTAGGAGTCATTTTTACACTCACCTGGAAAGGTGAGCCCTAACAATCATTTACTTGAATAAATAGTTTTGCCTTTTTTTTTTTAAAACATGTCTGACATGGAAAATGATGCTTATTTGTAATATTGTCACCAACAATGGATGTGGATTCGTGATGTAAATTTCTGATCCCATACTCCGGACACTCAGGCAGCTTCTTGCGCTGTCAGAAGCTCACCTCTGTCGGTCCACTTGTTCCTGGGCCTCATTCAGCTGCAGCACGCTGAGCTGACCCAGAGCGTTCTGCAGCTGCTCTCTGCTGCTCTCCACCTGCTCCTGAAGCTGCATGTTGAGGTTCCGCAGCTGCTGGTTTTGCTGCTTGATGTTTTCCCGTTCACAGCCCAGCTGCCTGATTTTGGTCTCCAGCTAAGAACAAAGAGAACTCCTGTTGATTCACACATAAACTAACTCTTTAGTTTTAACACTGTCACTATATAAACTCTCACCTCTCTCTGTTTCGTGAGCGTAATCTCCAGCTCTTGGTCTTTTATCTTCAGCTCCTCTTCAAGTCGATGCCCTTTCTGCTTGTGTCTGACACTGTCCTTGATTTCACACACAAAAAAATACAGTATGCTATCATGAAGTTCACTTTTGTTAAATGGACAAATGCTGCATGCATCTATACCTGAACCAGCAGTTTCTCTCTATGCTCTTGGATTTGGGTTTCCATCTCTTCATATATGGAACGAACAACCTGATCATGTTCACTCTCCCGCCTAAGACAGGGATAATTAGGAGAAAACGCAATCTGATTACTCACCGTTGAATATGGAAAATCACATGTATGTATCGTGTTAAGATTGCTGAGGAATGGAGAGGGAATTGTGGACCTGCGTAAAGCTTGTTCAAGACTGTCTCTCTCTCTGACGGAGTCCTGTAAATGGGACACGGCGTGGATCAAGACGTCTTCCAGGACACTGAGAAGCTCTGGTCTTTCTCTCTGGAGGTCACACCACAGAGAACAAAGGTCCTGCTGACTGACACACAACAAACAGCAAGACATACAACTTATAAAGTGACTGAGGACAGCACAGCATAACTAAAGCCGTTTTCACATATGCACTCCTGAAGATTCTGAGAGAATTTTAGGAGGACTGCTCCTGAAATTCAGTCCTGAGGCAAGACGTGATGTAAAAACGACAACGCGGAAGGGGCAGACTGTTTGCATTCACACATGTAGCTCATGCTGCAAATATCAGGAGTTTCATCTGAGTTTTGGACAAGGTTTGTTTGAACGCACTAAAAGAGATGCTGCATATATCATGCATCTTTATCATGGCATCCACAAAAAAGATTCTTTAAGATATGCAAACAAATTTTTTTAAATGACTTTGATTCAGTTTAGGAGACGGGATACAGATTTAGATTCATCACCTATAAGTATGTATAAGACTTCTATATATGAAATGTTTATAGAGGCAGAGAATGCTTTAATGTCATGTGGATTTTTTTCCCCCAGAACTATTCCAGTTTTGTCTTTTTGACAGTTTTTAAATGTGGAGGTAATGCATCACGTATTTCTTTGCCTATGTATTTTCTATTCTTTAGTATTCAACAAGTACCTTAGCTAAGTATACCTAGAAACTGGTGATACTTTTGAATATGGTTGTGGGGAGATCTTATACTACAGCCTTGTTGGGACTGAGTCCGTGAGCACAATCTTACTCTCTGAGGAGTCTTTCAGCACCAAGCTCCATCAGTATGTTGACAAATCTGACTGCAGCAGGGTCCTGACTCCAGTCAACCTGCTCTGTATGAAGTTCTTGTTCTTCTTGATCCAGCTCAGTCGTGTCCTCCAGTCCCATCAACCCTCCTGCACCACAGACAGGGAGCATGACATTTATGAATGAACACAAGCTGTCCTCAAAGACATCACAGGGATTTAGTGGTCTCGGAAAACTTAACTCACCAAGTCCTGTGTTGAACTCAACAGGAGTCAGGAATCCATTGCTTTGTCTGTCCAGACTCTCAAACACTGTCTCCAGCTGTTCAGGGGACAGCGGCAACTCCCCTTGCAGCCTCTGATCAAAACAAATTGGATAATTCAGAACCTGCAGTTTTCTTTACTTTTTTACTCATTTTTATTTTATTAAAATATTGGGTGCTCACCTGCATGTCCCGCTTCGTGATGAACCCTTTCCCCTCTTTATCACACAGCACAAAGAGCTCTTTGGCCTTGCCCATGGTCTCAACCAGAGGGCTTCCTGGCACTGCCTCTCTGGCGCTGGGTGAAGATAATGGACTGCGTCCCCGGCCTGGCTTGGGGCTTCCAGGTGGAAGGCCTCGCGTTCTGGGGCTCACTGGTACTGTCTCACCAGAGCCCTGCGCCACCAGCACCTCACCATCATTTAGCCAGTGAGACATGACTGCTGAGACAGAGACAGGTCTGGATAATCGTTCAATTCTTAGCTTCTTTTATTTTTCAGAGAGACATGAGAAGTAGAGTCGAGGGGATTAGGCAATAAATTGATTAATCGTTTGACGAAGAAGTGATCATGTGTGGTTAAGCCAATCAAAAACCTGATGCTACTCAGTTCGTACTGATACTCGACGAAAAAAAGGAAAATAAAGAACGAAAAATGCTCATTTGTGTCATGCTCATTTTGCTGAGGTCAGATATTTGTTGGCCTTATTTTTAACCAGTTCTGTTTGTAAAATAACTCAAACAATGAACCAAAATTCAGTAGTTGCAGTAAGTTATTCTGCTGAGAATTTGCAGCCAGTCAGATTTTTTAAAATCCTAGGGGAAAAGGGAACTGTTTACTAATCACTCCTTCTTAAATGAGAGGATGTCCTGTTTGTCTTTTTAAAATAACATGTTAAATGACATCACCATGGAGGTTATGGTGGACATTATTGTTTTACTGCTTTTCCCATTTCAAATGTTGAACAATTCATTAGCATAACTGAAAACAAGAAATGTCGATGAGATGAATGAACAACAAGAAATGATCGTTATTCAGTGACGAATGAAAGGTTTCTTGTGTTTTCTTTTTTGTTTATACATTTTTATAAGATACCACCAGTCTCAGGCAAAAGCAAAGACATTCACTTTTACTTTCCTTAGAATCAATAGAGAATTATGATGTTCTGCTGTGCTGCAATATATTGTGGGAAGCTGGCCCTACAGGACCTCCCTTGTCAAACATAAAGTACAGAACAAACTAACCTGTGACTAAACACACTATCTACAGCTACTGTGATCAGCTGTCAGACGTGTTTGCACTTAAGATTGCATAAAAGTTGTAGGTTTCCTAGCTGATGGCATCTTATTTTACATAATCCCATCCTAGATATATGAATTTCTAGAGAAGCCACGACATCTAGTCTTAGCATCCTGCAAGATAAACAATTATTCTCAATGTTTATTTAGATAAGGAAAAGTTATAAAAATGGGATGCTGCTACTGGAAGTGTCCATGACTGCACACCAGGATGTTGGGCCGATAAAAAACAGGACGGTGTCATGTGAGAGAGTTACTGTGTACTTGAAGGGGAGGGTGGATAGCCAGGGGAGAGGAGATGCAAATCAAACATTTGCAGTTGTTTGCATTGCCAGAAATACCACAATTGCAAAGTAATTTTGCTCTAGAAAGCTACTGGGAAAAAATTTGCCTTAGTATCTCCCTGATCGTTCGTAAAACAGTGATTTATGACAGCCTCACACATAAAATGACTTTAGGTTAAATATCAAAAGAGAAGATCAGCATAAAGACTCAAATGTGTTTTAAAAATAAAAAGCATAACACAATTAAGTTTGTACTGATAATAATAAGCATCTCACTGTAAATCTATGAATCCTTTAAATCTTCCTTGTAGCACTAGAGACAGATAAGAGACATACCAGTGTAAACATCATATGTTAAGGAATTCTTAAAGTCACACCAGTCTCCCAATAAGCAAACAGCAAAGCCAAAGGTCAGATAAACGTACACACCAATACAAGCAAGGTAAGTCTCAGCGAAAGTGACCAGACATTACTAAAGACTGTGTTACTTGCTGTAGGCTACAGGCAAATTTAAGAGGTTAAACACTTTCTGTGCACAAGTTCCCCATGACACCATACTTACTGTGACTATTTGGGTTAGTTTGAAACATATGCTGCGCTGAAAACACTGTAACAGCCCCAATGACAAAACAGCAAGGTAAACAGACAGTGTGGTTGTGAAACGCAGATTAGCGTTTTTGACTATACCAAAAGTTTGACTGAAACCCAGCACTAAAATATTGTACGACTGAAATACCTTGCATACGATGCAGCTACCTAGAGAAACCCAAAACAGAGATAATCATGTTATCTCGTCCACATTTTAATTATTAATAAAGTAGAAAAGGACGCAGCAACAGCAGTTATTCGGTTGTAAATGTATCATAACGGAGCGAAGGTGAACATAAACGCTGTATACATGACTAATATTACAATATCAAATCAACGAAGTTGTCGGAACTTTTCCTACTCACCTGGGAGTGTAGTGCTGGACGCAGGTGTCCACTACCTTTGAACACCTCACAGTGTTTCAGTTTAGGAAAGTACTGATTCACACCGCTGGGTGGCAGTGTGACCTCATGCTGTCGACGTTTACCGTAATGATTGATGAAGCCCACAAGCCCACCTCATTTCTCTCTGCCCAAAATGGTGTACCTACTTTTCTATTCAACCCTTTCTACTTAAAACGAATACATTTTTTTTAACCAACACAGCACCGAAATGTGGTGTTTTCCTCTATATTATTTTAGTTGTTGATTTAGTTTTTGTAATATTCAGATGAATGTATATGTCTGGTATTACGGTAAGTAGAAGCGTTACCATGGAATTCAAGGAAATGCATACGTTACCGCGGAAAAGCCGCAGTGGACGCTCCGAATGGTTCGCATTTCGTGGGATAAGAAATGGGATTTAAATCGTTTCGTTGCCGTTCTTCCCTCTGGATGGCTCGAATTGCTGTTTCCCCCTGATAAGGTCGGTATCGGTTAAAGTTTGGATTTGAAAATGTTACTCGTGCAATGTTTTGATGGTTAACTAGAAAGCATGTCTGGAGGGAGTTCCTCGAGGTTAAACATCTGAGCTGGGTCAGTGCCATGCGAGTGTTTTGTTGTGGAAACAGGATTGTGGGGGAAAACAGTCAGTAGTAGTCAATCTAAAAATCCGTCTTGAAGTGTATTATTAGCCAGGGCTAAATCGTCATGGGTAGATTGGATGCGTAAAACGAAAGCCGGGGAGTGTTTAACCATAACAACAAAACAAGGGAAGGTGGCCGTGTAGGCGAAATTAATCTATAATCCCTGTCTTGACCTCACCATACTTGCCTCTATAATAGACTGACCATAAGTTGACCCTTCGTGGTTACATGTTTAGGTTTACTGCTATTATAGTTTACTGAAACAGAAACTCCAACATTCAAAATGTTTTTGTAATTGAAATGGCTAAATCTTTGATTACACTTCGGAGGTGAAAACAAACTACTTTGCACCCATCCCCCTTAATTGTACAACAGTGTTGTTTTACGTCATTTTCTTTCCGTCCTCACAGGGCATCCACACTTTGAGACTGTCCGCTCCCAAGATGTCAACATGCACCACTTGTAGGGATGTTTAACAACTGATCGGATGTCTTGGATTTCCTGCAAACATCACCAAGATATTTTTTCTCAGTGGACAACAAACAGCATGATTTTGAACGGAGAAACAAGCCCGAGTGAAGACAATCTGGTCACTTTGATGGAAAGCTCAGATCAGTGTCTGACTATGTGAATTGAAAAGTATTGAAGTCAATTCATCTGTTCCCAGACATCTGCAGTGTTTTTTTTTTTAAAGGATGCACTGAACCATGTAGGGATTGAATCAAGAACAAAAAGACTTCACCAACAGGTACCTGCTTATTGTCCATGTGAAGATACCCAGCGGGAGTGTGGAGGAGGATAGACTCTTAGGTTTGGTAGTTTGCAGAACCAGCCCCTGAAGATGCTGCAGTCTGGTAACTACTCTCTGGTGCTGCTCATACAGCTGACACTTTTGGCCTATGACCTCTTTGTCAACTCCTTCAGTGAACTCCTGAGGGCAGCGCCTGTCATCCAACTAGTGCTTTTCATGTAAGTCACTGGACTACGTTCCCAAATCATTAGTTGGTATATCAGTCAGTTTGTGAAAGATGAACTGAAAATAGATTCCTGCTTAATTATGTTACATTAAGTTTCTCAAGTAGAATAAAAAGAAAACAAAGGTTGATTTTATCTTGAACCATGCAGGTTTGCTTGCGTCCCCTCATATCATTGTCAAGTATTTATTTTACATGTGCATGTGTACATATTCTAGTGTATTTTATAATTATTATAAATATTATATAAATGGATTAACCAGTACAAGATACTGATGATGATAAAGTGTCAACATGGAGAGGTGGATTACATCCAAATATTTTTTATGATTACCAAAGAAACTCTTAGTTTTAATGAAATGGCAGCAAACATTTAAAGCAGATGTACAAGATTTTTTGTTGTACAGTTGCTTATGACAGAGATTTACTTTCAAAGTCCTTTAACTTAGTTGTATGGTGTCACTGGTGAGGACTAAATTGAAAATGAATATGCTCTCCCCTTCTATAAGGAATGTAATAATAAGAGAAACCCCCTGGTTTCCCTTCTTTCAGATCATTTGTAGAGCTACAGGGTCTCTTGTATGTAAGAACTAATTTAACTGTTAGACCAACATTTCATTTTCCATCACTGTATTCATAATAACACTGATGAAACGCCTCCCTGTGACTGAAGTTTTTATCAAGAAGCTAGGTTTTTCATATCCTTTAAATAAACAGCTCAAAATGTTCTGGTCAAGGAATGAACATTTTTTATTTTATCAGAGCTCCATAGTTATTTTGAGTTGTCAGGCGCCATACAGGATTTCTTTTTTATTTGTTGATTAACCTTAAAACTTAATAAATGTACTTTGTTCACACTATACTGCTGCATTGATAAGAATTCTAATGAACACACAGCAAACTCCATGATCAACCAGTCAAATGTGTGTCTGCAGCATCCAGGACATTGCCATCTTGTTCAACGTGATCATCATCCTGCTGATGATGTTCAACACCTACGTGTTCCAGGTCGGCCTGGTGTCCCTGCTAGTGGAGAGATTCAGGGTTCTGCTGATGTTTTCGGCTCTGTACCTGACCCTCAGCATCTGCTTCCACAGCTGGGTGTTGGTATGCTCCTTCACACCATTACAGACACTAATAGTGAAACCATCCATGTTAAAAAACTGTGCACAACTTTCATCACTTCAAATCTATAACAGATTTTTCTCTTCTTTTATTTTTTTAGAACCTTAGGTGGCTCGACTCAAACCGTTTTATTTGGACTGACGGTCTTCAAGCTCTTTTTGTTTTCCAGAGAGCAGGTAATTAGCGGATTCATTCACTTATCCGTCTCTGCAGCCGCTGTGGCCGTTGAGTAACTTTACTTCTTTCCGTTGACAGTGGCTGTTTTGTATTACTACTTATACAAACGCACAGCAGAGTATATGGGAGACCCACGGCTGTACGAGGACTCTCTGTGGCTGCGAGAGGCCTTCGCAAGAGCTCGACAGTGAAGATGGGACTTCTTGAGATCACCATCAGCTGTAGGACATTTTGGACTGTTTTTATAATTAAGAAAAAAATGCATCATACCCTTGAACATATGGCACAAGCAAAGTGCTGACTTAGAAATCTGATGGAACTCACTAACAGGTCAAGGGGCTGAGACAAAGTGTCAGCCATTATTTTTGTCTACTGCCTCTGGGTAGCCCGGCAGTGAGCCAGTCAAATGGTTTACATTGGCAGGTAAGTCTAACGTGACAGTATTGTATTAATCAGGATTGGCTCTTATCTCTGTGGCCTTGGTTAATCCGTTTGTGTTGCAGACATAATGAAACAGTGTTGAAGATGCAGTTAGTTTGATTGTGACTGTTATGCTGTACCTTTTGTAAAAAAAAAAAAAAAAAAAGTATTGTTATAGTTCTTTTTTAATGAAAGTGTGTTGTTCTCAACTAGGGAGGAAACCTGTTGGGTTGTTTTGCCTTGTAAGGTTAGTTTGAGCTGTTTACATGGTTAACATACTTTTAATAAGCCAATTTTCACATGTACCCAGTTGTCTTTGAGCAGGGATCTTTGAATGGTCTTCCTGTTGTTTTTATTAAATAATCCATGTCTAATCCCTGTGTAATCCCTCATCACTAGCGTGGAGAGTATTATCCTGGGCACAAGGTGAAACCGACTGCTCTATTTTTAACGCAGAGATTAATCAGGGATTGAGCTTTTCGGCGCCACTAGTAAAACGCACCATAAATAGTCTTCAGTGGTTCAAAGTAACCTTCTTATCCCGACCACTCGACCGGTTAAGTTACCGTGAACTTCTAGACTGTCATTGATAAAACTGTCAACATTTACATTACTGATTTTTTTTTTTTTTTTTTTTTTTTAAAAGATGTTGAGATCCATTCATAATTTCCAACATTGGTTCGCAATAAAACACACCAGAAGTTTTACAAATCCCCTTTACTTGTGACGAGAAAACCAAAGTCCACATAATCGCATATTATTGTCAGTGCAGTCCAATTAAATCCAGTCTGTGTCGGGTTTGGTGTTGCTCCTCTGGAATGTGTTACTCTTCAAATCAGTCACCACAAACTGCAGGAAACAAGAGAGAGAAGTTAACGGCTACAAAACTCTTTCAGTTATTGAAAAGTCAAACAGAATTAGACATTAATAACACCTTAAACATACCTTCATACGTAGATCCCAACCCAGAGTAGTAAGAACAGCACACCGAAGCCCATGAAAAGTGATGCCACAAGGGAGATCAGTAACTCTTTGTAGACATCCCGGGTATATTTTGTTGATGTCACCTCGTAGCTGGGGGAGGGTTAAGGACTAGCTCGTAAAATAGAACAACCAAGCGTGGAGTTGTGTTTGGAGATGAAATACCTCCTGATATATATACTTTAATTTTAAGTAGAGATGGGAAATAAAATAGATTTATGTAAACATCGAGGTTCTTATCTTCTGAGATTTAAAATAGATTCATAACTTCCAAAAATCGACTTATCAGTCGCTCCCTGCTAAGTGCTAAGGCTAGCTCTCTAACTCAGTAGAATGGCTGAATTTCTTGCTGCTTCATTTGGCAGTCTCACAGATGACTGGAGTTGATCGTGAAGTATGTACCAATTCAAAAATAGACTTTGAATCCATGAATCCAGAATCGTTTTTTTTAATCGAAAATAGATTCTGGATCGAATTGTGAGACACCCAAAGATTCCCAGCCCTAATTTCCCTAATCATACTTTACTTTGAGTGCTGTCATCCTGTAATCTTTATTCACATTTACAGAAATCTCCACGGGGTGATCAAAATAAAGATCACCAATTTTTGAGTTAAACTTGACAAACATTTGGTCAGCATGCACTTCAAAAGTGGCCCGATGTTTTCCACAGTCAGATCATGATTCAAACCATTTAAACATGACTAAGATTTAGTTTTTGTTCCAATCTTCGAACTTAAATTAACTTGTGTTTTCTTTGTTCGACATGTGTCAATGATTGTGCCTTATGAATAGTTACATTTATGATAATAAGCACATGCATAACTATGTAAAATGTAGGTTTCAATCTCATATCTAAAAATCCCTCTCAGAGAAGTGTGAGGATGTGTTTCATAGTGTTAAAACATACATTTCTGGATTACCTGTATGTGACTGTGAGAGTGTATTTCTCTAACAGTACAGCATAAAGACGCTTCCACTTTACATGGGAGTACTGTGGAAAGTGAATGCAATGGCAGTATGTTTTTCAAGTCAAAAGGCTGCATGTTGTGATGGGCTCCTACATCGTAACCAGACCATGGAACTGTGAAATACGTTGAAACCAGTTAGTTCATTGAAGGCTTTTGAAAACAAAAACACATGTGGTATGGTTTGTTTATAGCAGGGGTCTCCAACAGGTAGCTCGCGGGCAGGTTTTCTAGGTCTATAGGTTGACCGACTGTGTCAAAAATAAAAATCTGACGACGGTAAATGCACCTCTTCCCACTATTCATATATTTGGCCCATAAAAACAAGTATGAAGTCCTAATGTTTTCTTGGACATTGATGTGAATTTAAGATTATTGATAAGAATTGGCTTATTGCAATTTCACACACGTACAAACAGCAGCTTAATTCAGCTGATGTGAGCTATGTAAATAAAAGGGGGCGGCAGTACCTCAGTCTGAGGAGGAGGTCGCCGGTTCAAGTCCCGGTGCGGACCAAATATGGAAGTTGGTCTGGTAGCTGGAGAGGTGCCAGATCGCTTCCCGAGCACTGCCGAGGTGCCCCTTAGCAAGGCACCAAACCCCCCCCGCCCTCCCCACCACCAGCTCAGGAGCGCCCGCTGTGGGCAGCTCAGGAGCGCCCGCTGTGGGCAGCTCCGTCACTCTGACATGTCTCCATTAGTGCATGTCCACAGGATCCTGTTTGTGCATGTGTGTGTTGCATGACTTACAGAGTGTAAAAACAGAATTTCCCCTTGCAGGGATCCATAAAGTAAATCTTAATCTTAAACGCAAGCGATTTGATGCATCCCACTTCTGACACACTTGTTGTGGGCGGCAGTAGGTCAGTCTGTAGGGACTTGGGTTGGGAATCGGAGGGTCGCCGGTTCAGGTCCCGGCACGGACCAAGTCCGGAAATTGGTCTGGTAGCTGGAGAGGTGCCAGACCACTTCCTGAGCACTGCCGAGGTGCCCTTGAGCAAGGCACCAAACCCCCCACCCACCATCAGCTCAGGAGCGCCCACTGTGGGCAGCCCCCTCACTCTGAGACCTCTCCATTAGTGCATGTTCATAGGATCCTGTTTGTGCATGTGTGTGTATTTCAGCCTATGTTTGTGTAGCATGTTAACTAGACAGAGTGTAAAAACGAATTTCCCCTCGCGGGATCAATAAAGTATAAATTATTATTATTAAAAAAGTAGCCCTTGGCCACTTTCATTTTTTGAAAGTAGCTCTCAGATAAAAAAGGTTGGAGACCCCTGGTTTATAGTTTTTTTTTAAGTTAATTTAAGCAATTAGCAGAAATAGCACATTTTTGTAACACTATCATGTTTCAGTGTCTGGGTAAAAACATGAGAAGCCCCTGATATGATCCTTAACTCAGTCAAAGTAACAGCAGGTTGCTACTACGCACTATAATAGTCTCTGGTTATGTTACCTTCTTTTATGTCTACCACAAACATTGTGAAGTGAAACAAGTGGTGAAAGGATACACGAAGAACCAGGCAGTGAAGAACATGCCGATGGCCAGCAGGACGACTGTGAGGTGAGGGAACACAGCCGGGTTCACCGGGCTGGTGTATCTGGTCATAGCTTCGAGTTCCTGCAGCCATAACATGAATAGTGAAGATACAAGCAGGTTAGAAAGATCTACCTGTAGCTTAACGCGTTATTTCATTATAAGAAAATGGCAAGAAACACTGATTTACTTGTAATAGACCGCCTAACTAAATCTTTTGCAATGGATAGCTAGCGATCCTCTGCTAGTCTGCAGCTAAATAAATTATAACTTCACGCAGAAAACGCATTTTTTTAGGTGATAACGTATACATATAAGCCATACATCATTGTACATAATTCTAACTTACACATTTCAACTCATATAAACAAGATAAAGATAAGTAATACTACCATTTTGTAATGAAGTGGAGCTCCTGTTTGGATGGTCCAAGCTGAAAAGGCCACGTACTGTCTAACGCTTCCTGGTTCATCGTGACGTACAGCTGACGTATGACGTTAAGCTGACGTGTTTTGTCCTCAACTTTGCCTCGCAGGCTTCTCTCCCTCGGGCTTTGTAAATGTCTCGCCATTTTTCTACAGCAGCGTTTTTCTTTTCCATAGACCGTGTGTAATCAACAACAATACATTCTGTTTTTTCCCACAAACATTTGACATTTAAAGTTTGTTGTTATGCAAATGTGAAGGATCAGCTACCTGAGAGGTGTAATTCAGGGTATCAATTTCAGATACAAAAAAATAAAGTGTTTGGCTGCCCTCTAACGGACAAAATGGAAAATTTGAGCTGATTTATTTATCACATAAAGCAGGGATGGGCAACTTTGGTCACAGCAAGGGCCACATTCATTTAATTCTCACTGCCAAGGGGCCAAATTGTAGGATACAAAAACGATTACAGTCAATTATGTCTCAAATTTAACTCAACATATACCAGTGATCAAATATGATTATGGACATATTTCTGGTTTTCATGAATTCATGGTAGATTTTGTCATGTTTTCTTCATGTTTCCAATTAATTGACCTGAGGGCCACATTGAGGGTTGAAGGGGGCCGCATGTGGCCCCCGGGCCGCCAGTTGCCCACCCCTGACATAAAGCATTTAAAAAATCAGAGACAACCGAAAATTCAATCAAAAATGTATTTACTACATGCTTCATAATATTACAGCATATTTTTTTGACAAAATGGTTTACAAATGTTATGATACATGGGCTACAAAAAGTAATGATATTAGAATATATTCAACGTTCTTTTAGTGTTATGGCATTTTTGTTTAAAGAAATAGTGCTAGTGTGTGTGCGCGCGCGCGCGCGTGTGTGTGTGTGTGTGTGTGTGTGTGTGTGTGTGTGTGTGTTTACATGTTTATATTCTAATTCATCATTTCTGGGCTCCATTAGATAAACGTTGATATATTATTGATGGTAGCCTACAAGAACAAACAAACAAATACACTTTAAAAACAATATCATCAAACATATCAGATAAAAAGGAGCACTGGTAGTAACACAATGAAGCTTTACAGTTAAATGTAATGCAGTTCTACCAGAGTATATGAAAACCGTCTGCTGCACTGAATAGAGCAACAGCGTTTCATAAAGACAGTGCAAAAGTGCTACAGTGGTTTCATTATGCTATCTGGTGCATTATAAATAAGCTAAAATAGTACCCTCTACCTACCCACTGAAGTCATAATTATAATAGTCAAAGCATTTTACAGTCTTAATATTCTGCTAACTTCCATAAACTTTTGTCTGATGGCTGTTTTTCCTATGTAATATTGATTTAACATTTGACATACACTATTGTGTGTTTTTTTTTCTTTTTGAATACAGACACATAAGGGATATGGATTTAAACAAACATTTCAACCAATTTTACAAAAGAATAGCGAGAGTAACACAATAATGCCTCAAAACAAGAAAGGATAATGGAAGATAAAACACTATACAAATCAGTTATCTTTAAATTGTTATTCTTTTTTTTATTAATGTTATATTCTTAATTGTATAGGCACAGGAAAAAAAAAAAATCCAGATAAAGTCACGAATAAGGCCAGTGTATGAAGTCCATTTTACTTCTAGAGTTTCAATTCTTTTTTTCAGCTTTATGAACAAGATATTAAAATGACATTTTCAAAGCTGAAGAAGCATTCGAGTTGCCGCTGAGCTGAGGTGTCCCATTTACAAGAATGGATTGAGCATGCGCACAAAATGTAATCTGCCATTTCTGCCTCCCCAGTGTTCTGCACAGTTAGTGAAATACAGTTTAAGCTATTCCAGTGTTTCTTGAAATGTTGTCAGTGTTGGACTTGCTGCATTTCTACGATTCAGATGCTTAAAGCTTTCAGTGTTTCTACTTTTAATGTTCCAGAGTTATTTCCAGTCATAGCACATTTGATCAAGCTTTAATGAAAAGGACTCAGTGGTCTTCAAATGTATGCCCATATTGATACTACACTATGCTCTGCTGTAGAGACTCAGGATTTGCCAGTGTGCACTACTGAGGTATACTTTCAGTGTAAGATGCAACCATTCACTGAGGCCTTCAGCAGAAGTCAACCATCTTCTTTCCAGTGTAAAAAAAGAATACTAATCAGTGTTTATTTGTTGGTTTCGGTGTACTTTAAAATTCATTTTATAAAAAAATATGCAAACGTGCATAGTGTTTTCCACAGTATCTTAGCTTGTAACTCATTAGGAAACTTGAATTCGGCTAAAAAATAATTAAGGCTTAATGTAAGTATAAATGACATCGTGACCATTGAATAAATGAACAAGAAACTCAAGGCATAACTTACACAAGAGTAGTTAACAATGAAACAACAAGGTTAAAGTGATCGAAAAACATTTTCAGTGACAGAAGAAAAAAAAAAGAACAGTGTTTTATATTCCAGTGATCACAGCAAAAAGAGATGTCTTAATGCATGTACATGTACATGTAGATGGGATAACGATGGGGAAGGTGTAATATAGTGGGTTCTGTATGGATATCTTTAAAATAATGTACAATAAGGAGACCAAAAACAAATCCCATCCCAACAACGTACAAATGGAACCATGAAGGAAAATGTGAGCATGTAAAGACACTGGGACATGTCCTCTTCTTTTTTCACGCACAGTTGCTTTGAAAAAGAAGATGGTAGTCAGAGGATGAGTTTTCTCCTTCAGCGGCACAGCTCACTTCACTCTGTCAATGAAAAACACGGGGAGACAAAAGACATAATGATCAGCCATTAACCAAGTGTACAACTAATGAATCAGACCACACAAAGGAAGCACAGAGCACCTGCAGTACAGTGTCTAGAAACCCCTTTGATTTTGAAAGCCAATTTTACTCACAGACAGGGAGACACGGAAGTGATAGGCGATGTCCTGGAAAGACAGCACGGGTACAGACCACAGGTGATGAGTTCCCTAAAAAGTACAAATTCTTTGATGAGTAACGCACTGGTACGTAAGCTCTAACAATGCTTGTTTCAAGTACTCATAATGGTATAAAAATCTAACTAAGGACACAGGTATTGATGGTATGAATCACCCTGGTTAAGCATGTCTTTATGTACCTTTGATGATGTACTCTGTCCTCTGTAGAGCTCTGTCTCTGTGTGGTTGGGGCATAATCGTCCCAAGGTCGCACCACATTGTCTTACCCACACATTGTTCTTAGACCTGCAATAAATCAAAATGTTCTTCACCCTCTGTTATTTTCCAACAATGTCATCATCATTTCTTAAAAACTCCATGTTTTTTTTAAATATAATAATTGCCAAATTATATTATTTTGGCCTAAGAATTTTTTTTAGTAACTCAAATACCATTTTCATCCGACAACATGCTCAGGGTCCGCAGCACAAATGATGTCATAATGTTTTGGATAAGTTTCACTTTGTCAGTTGTATAAATGAAGGATATCTGACAAATGGTTTTCACTTCAATGCTTCTCGATTGATCTGCAACTTTAGATACAAAAGTGGTGGCAAATCTGATATATATAAAAAAACATATTTTATAACTCATTAGCTCTGGATGGACAACAGCTAACTCTATGAGTAATGTTAGCTAGCTGATGGTAATGATTGCAAGGATATTATTGAATGCTTCCCTGAGCTGTTGTCAGTAAAACTGGAAACCAAAATATTTTATTTATTTGACCTTATTTGAACGTGTTTAAATTTTGAGGTAAATTGACATTATATTTTTTCATTAGGTATCAACAGTAAATTCACAACAGCTAACAAACAATTCAGACAATTCTTAGCTAACAGTTACATTTGCTGGCTCACATCACAATTAGCAAGGAATGAATGCTTGTATCTTGTAACACTGAGTACTAACATCAGCTGTAGAAAAAGAATACCTCATGTGTTGTTTGAACTACAGACCTATAGAACCAGATTTTAACTCTCTATTGTCTTTTCAGTTGCTGATGAATGAAGAAGCAGTAAAATGGTAACAACTAGTTAGATTCACTTCTTTTATGTGATTGTCATTTCTGAAACAACGCATTGCAACATTATCAGTTTTTGCATGATGGGCTGATACTAATGGGCCCTTTACAAAGCATCCTCCACATCCTTCACAACCTGAATGTGACTTCAGAGGAAAATGTCCGCAGTGTGAACATTAAGAACTGCTATCATGTAGTTATATATAGATGGTGTGATTATTTCGTACTCACGTCATGTGCAAAGTGATTTGTGAGATGGAAGAATTTCTCTTTCCATGGACGGATACTGTGTAGCTAAAACAGACAAAGTGAAAAAACAGGATCGGTATGAAGCATGACTGTGTAATAAACCGTACAATACCTTACACTTACACTGCCTTAAACAGTTTATTTAAAACATTTAACTATTTTTTAAAACAATTCTGACATTTATATTTACATCACATAATAACCCATTTCTTAGCATTTCATCTTTGTTGGAAACACACATCTGTACATAATTCATATTTTGTACAGCACATATTGCTATGTATCTTATTTATTCATATTTCTTTGTATACACTACTATATATTTTGTGTTGTATAGAACATATTCTACAGATTTCTTCCTTATATCTTCTATGCCCCAAGCTGAAATCTTCTATCTTGTACTTATAGTCTTTATACAAGGGATATTTTCTCACTGGGATGAATAAAGTATTTCAGATTTTGATTCTGTAATTGTGTCAGGGAGGAATCATACAGGCAAGAAACAATATAAAAGACAAATTTGAATAAGGGAGAGACAGATATATTCAGATGCTTCTATACAAGGTGTAATGTGTCACTGATACGTTTTAATGACTTATTAGGAGTGATACAACGTCCTTAATAAGATTCTTTATTTTCCTCTTCAACAACACACGTCACCCATCTCTACAATGTCAACTTAAGGCTAGAGGAACTTACCTGCAGCTTTCAGGAGTTGCACAGCGCTGTGCTGTGATCACTTGGTTTGTCTCCACGATTTGTAGTCTACTCAGAGAGGGAGCTGACCTTCCTCCTGAAAAAAAGAGAAGCTACACTATGAGCATTTTACCCGTTGAATTCCAAAGTACAGTATGTAGATAAGCTTTATTTGCAGTTGTCAAACAAATGGCTTTACTGTGTTTGCATACTGCATATTATATGTGTGGAGAAAGCACAGCGTCTGGGATGTGTTTGTGTATTTTTACCCTTTGTGTGCAGGCTGCGTTGTCTGCGTGAAACTGGCAGCTGACCCACGGGCAGACGGTTGGCAGTTCCCCCACCGTCAAGGTCTGTAGGTGCTGGTCTTTTTGACTTGGCAAAGTACAAAGGTGCTGAGGTGTGACTCAGGCGGTTTCTACTGCGGGCCTCTTTGTCCATTAATCTGGACTTGGCCTTTTTATTAATGGTGCTCGGTGTAGGAACTAGACTGCCTACATCTAAAAGAAGGAGGGAAAATAACCTGCATTGATGACGCATGTATGAAACAGGAAAACTGTCTGTTTGTTTCAGCCATATTTGCTTTTGTACCTGGTGTGGATTGGTTGTTAACCAGTGACAACACTGTAGCTGATTGGTTGTTGATGGCTGTGGGTGAACAGCAGGCTGAAAGTGTGAGAAAACCAGATCTCAGCAACTTATCTGTAAATCAACCGTTAATTGTGCGCCTAACTTAGATAGCTGCTCTGTCTCTTATTTCGGATCTCCACTCACCTGGAGCAGGGGTGGTGGTCAGCGGAGTAAACTGACTTTTACGTGAGGATCCCAGAGCAGCTCTCGACCTGCAGGCCAAGAACATGCTTTAGTAAAAAAATGATGACACACTAACAACCAATAATGTTTTAGGTATTCTGATTTACATTATGTTACCCATGAGCTCCCTTTATGAACAGAAAAAGAAAAAAAACAACTAAGCAATCAAAGAAAGGACTGAAAAAGACAGAACAGAGTGTGAAACAAGTAATGAGAAAGACAGGTGCTGTAAGCATACCATGGGCAGACAGGTGGACAGAAAGTTACAGTGGCAGTGAAGATTGGCATCCAAGAGATGTAAAGAATACAGGAAGGAAAATAGCTACAAAGAGTAGGAACAGATCATGTTAAAAGACAGTAATGGAGAAATGGAGAAATGAGATTTGTATCACTTTAAAGTCTAAGTTTCAGTCTCCCTCAGGACCACATACCCATCCCTCTCTGACACGTCTCCTCTGTGGTGAAGGGTCAACACATAAAGGACCGACATAGAAATGACACTGTCGTGGGACAAAATGAAAACACAATGCATTGTTATCATGCCTCTGCTGGACAGAGATGAAGCTGATTGTTTTGTGTACCCTCCAATCCCTGCCCAAACACATTTAGCTCAGTCAAACCTGAAGGCCATGACAACAACCAGTGCCAGGATGGCTGCCTGCATGAACCTCTGGCTGATGCAGCCTTGATCTGGAGGCGAATTCTGCAGGAGAGGGGGGGGGGGGGGGGACAAAAAACAAAAAAAAACACATAAATGCATTTGTACAATACTTGAAAATCCTCATCCTTTGATTGTTAAACAATTAAAAACAGTTTTTAAATGCATTTTTGTCACCACGGACCTTGCTTCCAGGTTTGGTTGTGTTCTTCTTGAGTGGACCGCTCCCTGTTCTGCTGAAATAACTCCCTGATTGGCTACAGGGGGGGAAAAAGAAATGAACTGATTTATCAATTCTTTTGTATACCAATAAGAATACAATGAAAAAGATTCCTGCTTCGAAAACTCCGTCTGTTTCCGCTCACTTCTCTCACCTGACAGTGCCTCCGCTCACTGTGCTCTTCATGCTGTCGAGACGCCGCAGCTTTGCCAGTTTGCGGCTCCAGCGCTCCAGTTCGTCTATCCGAGTCTCCAGGTTGTCTGTGAGCTTACAAAGCTCCTTCACAGCGCCCACGTTCTCCATGAAGATGCGATCCTTTCATGTTAAGGAGAGGGCTTTTAGTTTTGTTCTGTTATTGAGGCGAAGTGTGTTTGGGCTTTTTTTTTTTTTTTAAAGTGTGTTTAGTACCTTGTTGACAACTAACAGGTTTGGAATAGTTTCTCCGTTGGCAAACACCACGTCACCCCCCTCCTTCACTGCTTCAGGTAAGATCTGTTGAACCTCTTGAGCGATCACTCCTGCAGGAGGGATATAAAAAGTGCTGCAGTGAAAAATACAGCATACACTGATTTAGGACACACTTGAACAAAAATGCACATACGGCAAAGGACAAAACGTTCATTAAGACATAAAGATGATCACATGATATAGAGTGAACAAAGACTTGAGCTGATGGATATTGTTATTGATGAAGTTACCGGTCTCTGCAGTATTCTCTATTCCCACCGAGGCAGCAAATTCAGGCTTGTAATGATAATGGACCAGCCTCATCTGAGAAATCCGTTTCAAATTGTCTGTGGTGTCCACCTACACACAGACAGAGTGACAATGACATGCATGCAGATGATATGAAAACACATTGCTCATGTTGCAGGCGAAATGCTTGGTATCAACTACAATGAGAAGGCACAAAAAAACTGAAATGGAAAGTGCCCAGTCAACTGTGCTGAGCAAGAGCATTTGGATGACGTGATTCATGATGACAAGAACATGAGGCACACGATGACACACACTGACAGTTGGGCAACAAGCACGCAAAAACACAGCAGATACACACTGGGTGACGTTCTGACCTCCTGGACATTTTCTTTGGCCCTGATGTCCGACGGGTGCACCAGGGAGCCCATGACCTTCACGTTTCCATGGACGACCAGAGCCTCGTCCGGCCGGTCCGTGTTGATGCCGACTCTCCCGTGGTGGTAAACCGAGTCTGGCAGTTGGCCACGCTGCCACAGCACTTCGTTGTCACTTTCAAACTGGCCCGGGTTTGATGCCTGTAACGGAGAGACAGAGAAGACGGTGCACAGACTATAATGGTTCAGATATTTCTTTAAGATATGATGTGCACAATCAAAATGATTTCAATTTGGAAATGTGTAAATTTGCTCTCTAGAGTCTTGTCATCGGCGAGGTTGCCAGGCACCCAGCAAACGATCCAGTAAGTGCTCACTGCTGCCTCCAATTTAAAAAGTAGTCTGGACATAACGTCACTTAAAACAGCCGCAGATTGTTACACAATAGTTCTAGATAAGCGTTTTAGGCAGAACACTTTATGCTTAGCTTAGCTGCTAGTTGTTTCAACATGTTTATGGTATAAATATGAGGCATGAAAGCAAATTGACATATTTTCAAAAATGTGGGCTGAATCTCTTAACATAAGGATAAAATGCAAATTTGTTGACTTACATTATATAGTTAGACAGTTTTTCAGTGAATTCATAAAAAAAAAAAAAAAAAATCTGTAATGTTAGCACAGTGGCTAAAAATATGTAAACATTCCTTCTTAAATCAATACCGTTAAAAATTTATAGTAACTCCATAATTTCCCACAATACTATCAATGGTCACAGGAGGAAAAATGCTTGTTTCATAGTTTGACCTCTATTAAACTCTGTGTTTTGGAGTGTAGTTGTAGTGCGCAGTGGAGCAAAGAGACAGATAGACGGGATAGAAAGACAGGTGATGGAGAGGACGAGGAAATCTAAACAGTGATTTTGAAATACAGGACGGTCTGAACAGACTGCTGAGGGAAAGGTGTCACATTCACACAGGATATGATTGTTGTAGGAGGCAGACAGACATGGCCAGACGTTACCCTGACGATGATCCTCTCAGACACGTGAGCCGCCACAGTGTAGGTCTGACTGTGGGACTGAGCATGCAGCGCCACCACCAGCATGAAATACCTGAACGGACAAACGCATCAGGAGCAGCTGTGACTACTGGACTTATGTTTGCATTAAAGTTAATGGCATGTTTACGTGTGATGGCATGTTTCTGACCTCTGGTCTGGGTTTGGTTTGCCCTTCTTCCTCATGTTGTTTGCTGTGGTCTCGCTGAAGTGGAGCCGTCCCACTGTGACCTTAGTGACCTGCTCTGAGGGCAGGGTGACGCTGGAAGAAATCAAATCATAAAAATACATTGTGCGCATGTAAACTGTATATCCAAGAAGCAATGTTTGTGTGTTTGTTTCTGCTATAATTTGGAGTCTTGTGTGTTTTTCCCTCTTTTTTGGTAAAGCTAATACTTTACTTTGATTTTGTTAGTTATTACCATAATTATTCCTTCAGCTTACTTTTTAAATTTTTCATTTTGGGCTTTTTAATGCCTTTATTGGAGAGATAGGACAGTGACTGGAGCTGGAAATCAGGGTAGAGAGAGACGGGGGAATGACGTGTGGGAAAGGAGCCACAGACTGGATTCAAACTTTTGGGCTGCTTGCTTTTAGGACCACAGCCTCTGTGCATGCGGTGCGCCAACTAACCACTTGTCCACCGGCGCCACTTCAGTTTAGTCTTGATATTAAAATAGTCACTTTTATTCTTCGTACATTTCAATGTGATAAAATGACCATAAAAGCTCAACAAGGAAACAAAATCAGGGAACTTTTAACGATAAGATAAGATATAAGATACTCAATAAATGTTTTAAACTGGCAATGGTGAAGCGTCTAAAAGACTTCTGAACAAAGACTGTTAAAAAGAGCTGTAAGATCACAGATTTATTTGAAGTGCATACGGTGGGCAAGTATGAACAGTAGAAATCATTACAGCGAGCTAAATTTGCTTTAATGCTCCTGGTTTTATTTTTTTAAAGTGAACTTATCCTTAAGAGAGTTCATACTCACAGCACTGGCTTAAAGGGCCTCTTGCTGCGGTCAGACTGTGACTGCTCCACACTGATGGACTGATTCATGGCCTCCACCTGGCAACACAGAGAGAAATAAAATGGACATTTAATCAAGCGCAGAGCTCAGAACGCTCCGGTTGATGTCATGTTTACGTCCGTGCTCACCTTTACTCCGTTGAGTTTGAGATAGAAGCAGTCAATGGTCTGCAGGCCTTCATTTGTCTTTATGTACTTGGGATCTCCCAGCATGCCTACGTAGACCGTCACCTGGAAGTGGTTCTTCTTCTGGCAAACAAAGGCGTCGTCAGCCAAGGAGAAGTTGAAGCCCTTGTCTGCATCAACGCGGTAGGTTGGCATCGGACTAAAGACAGCGAAAGAGATTGTGACATATGAAGAAATGTGAATAAGACGTTCGTATTCTCTATAAGCATAATTAAAGGTCAATTGAGCAATTCTTATCATCAAAGGGAGACTCTTCATAATGTGCTTTTAAAAGGAGCTTCCACATGTCTAAAGGTCCAAGTAGAGGATGCAGATATGGATGAAGAACATCATATTTATAATCTGGTAATAAAATGGACTTTGTATTCTCATACATGAGGAGCTGGAAACAGCAAGCCTCATACCGCTATTATTTCTGCAACGGTAACAATCAATGTTTGTCATTGTTTAAGAACCCTGAATAGACCCTTTAGTGTGAGTGCTACAACTTTAATACAACAGAAGATTGAGACCTTCTGCGAGGTGTAATAAATCTATATAAAAACAAATAAATCTTCTGCTTTTCATGGATGAACAACCAGGTGGCTTTGACAACATATCTGAAAAGGTCTTGAGAGTCCAATTTAATTTCCCTCCCTATCTATACTTCTTTATATTTTTGGCACAAGTAGGTGTACACTCATTTTTCCCTTTAACAGCTCCTCAGGTTATCTTTCTGAGCCGAAACCGTGCCCTCGTTCACTCCCCCGCGCAGCTCACCTCTGAGGAATTCGTAGACCACTGCAGCCTTGCTATTTCTCTGCCACTCCCACTGTACACTTTGAATTATTTATCTAACCAATTATGACTTTCTTTCATTTTTAGCTCTCCGTAGAGTGCTTTCGACCACAAGAAAACAGCCACATGATGGTACTGATAGGCCAAAGTAAAGTCCACCCACAGCTCTTTGCAGTTTGCGTCATATAGTTGTGTCCACTTGTTCTGCTGGTGAGGCTGCCACTTGATGCACTGATAGTTCGGGTCCAGGTAGGAGTTGTCTGCATCCTGCATCAAACCTGCTGCAAAAACCAAATAACAGCGCTCAAAGCTTTGATAAAGGAATGATAAGAATATTTTCTGTGAAAGTCTTTTATCTATGTGACAGACAAAGGGGAGATGAGAGCTGGTGAGCGTGAGGTAGAGGAGGCGAGGAAGAGAAAAAGATGCCTGCCTACCTGGTTCTTGCTTGATGATACCTGTGAGGATTTGGGAATTGAGGGTGCTGTTGGGAGAGTCGGAGTGCTTCCTCTTCTTGGCCTGGTGGACAGGGATGCCGCTGAGGGAGGAAATGTAAACACAGTCACAACTTGAACACATCACTCTTACTCTTTCCCACCTTTTCTTTCGTTTCATACACATAAAGTATTCTCATTTTTTCCACACAAACTTATCCCTGTTGTTTATTTGGTCTTGTTATATGAACTGATTGATTATTACAGATTTTAACATTTTGTGATGCACTCAGAGCTGCATGTGTGTATAAAAGAGCTTCATGAATACATTTAAATTGAGTATATTTATGACTTACTCCTGCCCTTGAGGATGCTGCAGCAGCTGATGGAGCATTTGCGTCTGCTGCATGTCTCCACCCCCGCTTGTGGCCGGACCAATAGGATACTGGGATATCATGGGCTCAGGCTTCAGGTACATGTCACGATGCATGTTGGGATAGTGCCCATGTGGCGGGAGGGGTGGCGTTGGAGTCATGTGACACATGTTCTCTGGTGTCATGGTCCTGATCATGTGAGGATCTGAAAGACGAGTTGGGGATCGGGAAACAAATAAAACTGCACTTCAGCATGTCAGACTGCTTGTTATTACACTCCCTCGAACCTCAGCTAAAGGTATTTTCCAATGTTTGACAAAGAAAAACCACAAGATAACTTAGGCAGGACAAACACAGGTGTGTGAGCGGCAAAGTTGTTGTGAAACTTTTATTTTAAATAAGCCAAAAGAAACTTCTAAACACACTTAAAAAAAAAAGTGTATGAGCTTCAAACAATCATATTCAGTCGAAATCTAGATTCTGATGAATGAGTGACAGACACACCTTGAATTCAATATATTGATTGGTTTGCATATGAGGTTGATTTTACTCTCTGGTCTCGCTGCTGTGTTCAATAACAATGAACTGATGATTTATGAATATTGACTTCAGCGGCGTCCTCCGACTCGACGTTTGAGTCTGCATCTTTTCTCTCAGATGACCTCCTTTTTGTGTGTGCTCTCTTTCACATTCTTCAAAGCAAACTTCTGAAGGGAAAAAGAAGGAGATGTTTAACTCACCATTCACCTGCTGAGGAGAGTACGGCTCTGAGCTGGAGTCTGGGGGGGACTCGGGTAGCGTCCTAAAAGATAGATTGGCAATAGAGGTTATGTTCACAAAAACAGTCTTACTTGACCTTCAAATAAAAAATAAAAAAAATCATTTAAAAAAGTCCCATGCCAAAATTGGCTCTTCTTTGTTGTTGTTTTTCAAGGCTATTTTTTTAAATAGTGTCGACATTATTTTGATCTATTACTTTGGCTCTAGAGAATAGCATAATTTTTTTAAGTCAGTATTTAGTACCAGTATCAGGGCATTTAGGGTATCTTGCAGATTATTACATTTTGGACAGCAATGTCTTTCTTCCCAAATCACTTACAGAAGCCAATATCAGTCTTGTTCTTAAAAAAGTGAAGCTTGATGACAACTGTGCATTCCACAGGCCTATAAGCTTATTAAACAAAGTTCTTAAATTGCTCTCTTGCTTTGACTTTAGAAACAGTCCTGCCTGCCATTATAAACAGTGATCTAACAGGATTTGTAACTGGCAGAAACTCGTGCAACAATATGAGGAGGCTTTTCCCAATTTGACAAATTAGACTGTTGTTAGTCTGGACGCAGAGAAGGCTTTTGATGGGGTCAGCATCTCCCCTCTGGAGATACGGGGGCCTAAGTGAAGCAATTATTAGCAGGGTGAAGTTGCAAAATATTAACCAGTTGTCTGCTGTCCTTACAAATGGCGAGAGATCTTCTCCTTTTCACCTTGGCCAGGGTATAAGACAGGGGCACCCTTTATCACTCCTATTGTTTGCAATCCCTACGGAGCGTTTGACGGAGGCTATTTGACGCACTACTTTTATTACAGATGTCTCAGCTTGCGGTAAAACTCATAAAATGTCCTTATATGTTTTCTTCTTTGCACCTTTCTCCATCAGCCTCTGAGGTCTTATGCTCACCCTGGAGCGTAGTGGCCCCTGTGCTCGGGCTTGACGTGAACCTGCTGTTGCTGCTGCTGCTGCTGCTGCTGCTGCTGCTGCTGGCCCAGGCAGGAGTAACTGTGTCGGAGGCCCAGGGATGGACCTTGCTGGTAGGCGTTCTGACAGTTCTGGGGCCCAGGCAGAGGGGCTCCTTGGCGCAGTGGAATAGGGGGGCTCACACCACACACCAACCCCCCAGCTGAGGAAACTCCTGCCTGGGGAGATGAGTAATTTGGTCCTGGAGTGCTGTGGACCTCTGAGAAACAGCTGGGAGAATGAAGAAGAAGAAGACGAAGAAGAAGAAGAAGGATTAGCCTTATCAGGAAAAACAAATTCCTTTGTAACGACATGATCTGATTGGCTTGGTTCATGTTGTTTTGACGTTGTTGGGTTGGTTTGGAGTCCCTACTGACATGTCAGTGCTATCGTCCTCCTTGCTGATGTACTCTTCCAGGATACTGGTGTCGATGTTGGCTGGCTCCAGAGAGCTGGTAATATCATGACCTGTGGAGAAGGGAGGGAGGGGAGCACAGAGAGAAGATGGAGAGCATCAGGATTAGCAAGAGGAATCTTTCAGCAACTCCGCACACTGCCACAACAGCTCTGGCTCCAACAAAAGCTTATGTTGTAACAATTCACTGGAAGTCTAAAGCATTTCGCCAACGCAGCGTTCTACTTATAGTTTTTTCTACAAACCAGAGCCTGACTGATATGGTATTTTTCGGGCCGATATCGATATTGGGACCGATACGTCGGCCGATATCTTTATTTGATCTACGTTCAATCTGTAGAGATAGATAGATATAGACATACACACTTATTGCGTTGCTCCCTAAAATGCAGTTATCGAACTCTTGTGGATAAGATATATAATGAAGACAAGATGGTCGCTCAACTGGAAAGTAACTGCGCATGTTTGGCATCACCGCTTGACACCCTGGAGGGTGATGATGCTGGTTGTAATCCATACAGCACATTCTCCTGGTGACAGCCAGAAAGAGAACTACTAGTGTAATACAATGATACTCAAATTAAATGCTTGTTGACTTGTGAAAAATTCTTGTAATATCGGCACATATCAGCCAATACCGACAGACACTTTATGCTAATATCGGCCCGAATTTATCGGCTGGATGATTAACTAGTCGGGCTCTACAACGAACTTCAAATAACTTTCTAACAACATATCATTACTTTTATTCACATAATTTCACACTCTTTCTTTTTTAAACAGAATCAAATTTGCTTTCATATTTAAAGACTAAGATTACATGAATGACCAACAGTCTGAATATGTGTTAGCCAACATTACGGATCACATACTGGTGACTCAGTGCCTCGTAATGGTGACACAAATAGAATGGAATCACTGCAGTTGTTGGTTACTATTTTTGGCAACAAAGCTTTGTCATTTAGAGAAACTAAATATAAAATCAGGTTTCTTTTTATCAAAATAATTCAATATAGATATATGATAAGCATCATTCATTATTGCCTAATGATCCCTTTACTTCACCCCAGGGTCATTTTCACCCTTTGATAGCCAAAGCCTCACAAATCCCAAACACATGACCCCTCTTAATCTTTAAAACACCATCGAGTATGCATATATTCAGAAAAGAGTAAACCACTTTATATAAACCAGCTTGTCCTATTGCACAATTAGCATGTAACTGGTACATGAGAGACGGTGATCCTTTTTCTTCACTTGTTGTCCCTAAATACAGTAAACAGTGTCAGAGGGGAGAGGAGAGGGTGAGCAGGATGGAGGGGGTGAAGCGGGGGTAAGGACCTGGTATAGAGTGGGTGGGCAGGCAACCCCAGCCTTCTCCTTTTCTTTTTTTTTTTCTCTCTTTCTGTCTCTCGCACGCTCAAACAAGCACACACGCACAGACACACACTTTTCTCTGATAGATTAAGCAGCTACTCAGTTGGGAATGCAAGGAATTTTTGTGTTAGCATTGGAAAAAAAATCTCCTTTTCCCGCATTTTTGGTCTTCTACTTGTGCTTTATTCTTCATCAGAAACCAAACAGAAATGTTTATTATGAGTTATCGTGTCACAGTTACCTCTCAGTTTGACACAAATGATTTGAAAGAACATATTGTCTTGTAAAAAAAATGTGTATAGTCCAACCAAAAAGCAGGGCTGACTGTAAACATTAACATCTCACAACCATTAATCATTACACCCCAAAACAAAACCAACTTGTCTCCAACCAGTCAAATCAAGAACAGCACCAATGATTCTGTTTAGAGTAATTCTCCTTTTACCATATTGAGAAAACAAGCGTGTTTACAAAGATGGACTTTTCTTGCTGGATAGAACCAGATGGTTAATGTCTCCTAATACGTGCCAGCGAGATGGGAGACAAGCAGGATGGTTCCCCTGAAATAAGTTCCAGATGTGCACCCCACCCAAAGAGGCAGTAAATTTAAGCTGGCAGGCCTGATAACGAAAAATAAAGAGGGGAGGGTGGATAGATGGAGGTTGAGGAGGGCTGTGGGGCAAGAAAGACAGAATACAAGTATGATGTCCAAGGATGGAAATGGGAAGAAAAAAAACAACAACACATGAACAAGTGATGAGAGAAATTGATTCCAGACGTCTTTGTGTCCAAGAGGGCGAGAGAAGTAACATCTATTAGGTTGCGCCATATGGTAGATTGGTGATGTAAGACTTTTGCAAATACTAACACATTGATCAAGCTTGACATGAGCATACTGGAAATAACAGATGTTTAAACAGTGATACAAATGAGTTAAAGCAACTGTTGGGAAAATTTGGCTTGTATTGATTTTGTTGATCCATTTGTTGACAGTGGAGAATGTCAGAAATTAGGGAGAGAGAGTGGAGAATGACATGCAGGAAAGGAGCCACAGGTCAGATTTGAACCCGGGTCTACCGCTTGGATGGCTACAGCTTCTGTACATGGCGCGCCCAAACCAACCATTTTGCCACCGGCTCCCTATCTTAGCGTGCTGTAACCCACTTTGTGTGACACCTACCTGGTGTATAAAAACCATGTAGAAATCCTCAAACCCTCATGAGTGGTCTTGTCTTTTTTGTAGGGTAAACAGAGGCTCGGTATTCATTTCAATCAGTTTCATCGCCAACAAAAAAAATTCCCACAGAGGCTTTGACTTAATTTTCCTTGGCCACTTGGGGCGCAGCAAAAAGAAAATAAATCTGAAATAACGATAGATTATTTGTAGTAACCTACCTGACTGAACAAAGTCCAATATTAAACCTTTTTAAGCTCTATTTTGGACTTTACCAACTCCCCCACTCTTAAAATTCTTCCATCTTGCTCTTAACAGCTTATTTGGCTCTGTAGGCGCTCCACATGTTCACCTGCTAGTTTCTGATCTTGAAGCACAAAAATTTTAATTTTATCCGCAGCCTCCATTTCTACATTGTCCTGCAATGTATAAGAAGTACGGCTGCTCATATCTAAATTATGTGTTACTGCTGAACACGACAGAAAAAAAAAAAACGATAACAAAGAACAATATCATAAACTCTTATACTGTACAAAATCTAACTGGATCTGGTGGAAAACTAAAACTGAAAGTCAATGTCTAACACACCTTCAAAGTCAAGACACTACAATATTTCACATGCTGATCAAAGGAAAGTTACTGTTCCTGAATAACAGATACATAGACTAACTGTGGCCTATCACTGAATCAGTTTAAAATAGTAAATTGCTGTGAGATGGATGTGTACATTTCTCTGCTTCAATGTTTGTCTCTGTCCAGCTGTGTTCAACAAGGAACAGTGAAATGATTGTCAGTCCAACTTCGATACAGACGAGCCTTTTCAGAGATTAGGGGCTGAGAGGGGAGTGTGTGTGTGTGTGTGTTTGTGTGTGTGTGTGTTAACATACGCGTGTGTATGTGTTTGTTTGTATGTGTGTGTATAACTTTGTGTCTTATGCCACCATCTCAATGCCTGGTTTGTCAGCAGAGTAATAATCTAAAAAGAACACAGAAGACTGAGTGTGCGATTGGCCATTAAACACGGTTTGACTTATATGAGTCAATTTAATGGACAGCTTTCCTTTGCTTTGTGTGTTTTTTTGGTATATCCAACAATAGTGTGTAATGTAATTTTCGACTTCAAAATTGCATAAACTATTATTAAGGCTACGTCCTGGAAGAAGAGTTACTTTGAGGTCACTTAAAACAGAAACGAAATCTGTAAAAAACTTCGCTGTGATACTCTTTTTTTTCCCCTTCCAGGTGAGATTTGTATGCACAAACATGTGTGTTAATAATGAAACACTTTCAGAGAGGAACTCCATGTGATTATCAGACAGTTTGACTGGAATTAACTCTGTTGCACAACCCCAAAAAACACACAAGGGGATTATACACACAGTAAATGCCATTTCTAGGACATTTTACACCAAATTAAATAATAAACCAACACTTTAGGAAACTTGCAACACATCAAAACTTACATCATCAATGTCTACACTAAATCAACAGATGCCTTTCATCCTAGAATTTAATTCACTTGTGCTCTCAGCTGTTCCAGATCCTACACAGCCTACGACTACAGTTTACATTTAAACACACCAACATGTACAGACACAAACAGTAAATCAATTAAAATGTATAATATATATACTAGAAAGGGTTAGACATTTCTGACAAGTAACCCGAGAGTTCTACAGACTTTTCATTTGTGTAAAGATAGGGTTATTATTCGTTTTAAGAAAGCATAAAAGTGAAGCGCATCATTGCAACACGGACATCAATCAACAGGTGAACACAAAGGAAAGACTCCTATCAGGAAAGGACTAATAAATCTAAAGAGGAGCAGAGCAGACAGAGCGGCAGGGTACCTGCACGTAGCCAAAGCATGGTGACGTCCTTGAGATGAAAACACCTGAAACAGAAGATGAGATGACAAATTCCTCTCTATTTTTCACATGTTTCTCTACTCCGGCAGAAAGGCTTTCTTCTAGAGACCTGAGAATCGCAGACTAGGGTAACAAATGTGTGTGTGTGTGTGTGTGTGTGTGTGTGTGTGTGTGTGTGTGTGCGTGCATACTGTGTTAGTGTGTGTGTGAGAAAGGATCGAGAAAGGAGTTATAATAAGGATTATTCCCCAGTCATGAGAAAAGGCTGTACCAGGCTACCACACACAGAACTTGTCGCACACAAGCACTGGCCGCACCGGCGGACCTGGCTCAGGAGATTACAGGAGTGACAAGGCTGGGTCCTGGACACAAAGCAAAATACAAAAAAAAAAAACTTTGGATAAGTTGTAGACAGATTTGCAGCATAGAGAGAGAGAAAATTAAAAAAGTGGAAGGAGACGAGGGAAGAAAAAGACAAAAGAAAATTATAAATCAGAATATAGAGACACTTGAGGAGAAGGGGGAAACTGTTGTTTGTCTAAAAATGCTCAGAATGCAGTAGAACAATGAAAAGAAAATGCTCATGTAAACCAGCTGAAGAAAATTCTAGTAAAAGTTCACAGAGCTATTCTAATGAACTCCTCAGGACGCTCACAATGAACGCAGGACGCAGACAAATCCCCATAACACTCTGACGCTGCATACTACATCTTACTTCTGTAACCGCTTCACTTTATTATTTCATGAAGAGAAAAAAGTATATAAATCTCATAAATAAAGAGAAAAAAGTATATAAATCTCACAAATAAAGAGAAAAAAGTATATAAATCTCATAAATAAAGAGAAAAAAAGTATATAAATCTCACAAATAAAGAGAAAAAAGTATATAAATCTCACAAATAAAGAGAAAAAAGTATATAAATCTCATAAATAAAGAGAAAAAAAGTATATAAATCTCATAAATAAAGAGAAAAAAGTATATAAATCTCACAAATAAAGAGAAAAAAGTATATAAATCTCACAAATAAAGAGAAAAAAAGTATATAAATCTCACAGATAAAGAGAAAAAAGTTTATAAATCTCATAAATAAAGAGAAAAAAGTATATAAATCTCACAGATAAAGAGAAAAAAGTATATAAATCTCACAAATAAAGAGAAAAAAGTATATAAATCTCATAAATAAAGAGAAAAAAAGTACATAAATCTCACAAAGTCCAGTTCAACCACAAACAACATTGATTGGCTGAGGATTGCTCAGTTGGCAGACGTCAGTGATGGGAGTGAGGCACAACAATGAAAAATAGAACCTACTAAGCGCTGTAAGCCTGGCCGCTCAAAAACAATACATTCCTGTAACTGCAGTTCACCGCTGAACCTGTAAATCAGATGAAGCGTCCAACCTGTTTCACTCAGGGTTTTTCAAGATGGATGAAAGCCATGATTCACTACAGTGGGAGTGAAGTGGGACTTATGAGGAATTTTGAAATGGTATCATAGGGTGGTGGTGATGATGATGATAGTCCTTTCAAGGAAATATGGTGAAAGAACATGATTAACTCTCTTGGAAAGTTTATTTTCAAGCAGATCAAATTTAAGTAGCTCATCTTCCAAACAAGTTTCATTTCAAATTGAAGGGTTTTTAACTCTAGCTTCCAAATATTGAAAAGCCCTACAACCAAGTCTTATACAACAACAATGACAGCTCTAATCTAAGGTTGACTGTCTGTAAGGTATTGTCCATTTTGACTGCTGGCTCAGCAGCTTCGTAATGAGAGGCTACTTGTCAATCAGTGAACTCAGATTCCCTCTTCACCCTTGAATATTTTGATAACTATTGTGTGGACTGTCTTCAATTGGTACACGATAAGGTCCCATAGAATTAATAGTGACTTTAGTGTTTACTAGAGATTTCTACTGTTGCCACTAGTGCAGTGAATACCTCTTCCAAAACTTTGGATCATTGACTGTTTATAAATATAGACAATGCATCTCCATATCTTTCCATTGTACAAAGGTGAGTAAAAATACCCCATGCGACGGGCGCTGACATATTGCACTGTTGATGTCTTTTTAACCAAGACATGCACAGAAGCGATCTAGCAGGTGGAACTTACTCTCTTATGCCTCTTCTGCTCACCTAAGCGAATATTTAACTTGCTAAGATTGACAAAGATGACAAAGAACATGTGCAAACAAGAGGTTTCTTTGTCTTTCCGAGGTTGATTAGTTATTCCTTTGGTGCCTCTTTTGACAAAACGTTGATAAAGTGGTGGGATATAAGATCAGGAGTCTGTTTTTTTTGTGGTTTATTATAATAAATTGCCTTCAATAGCTTTGATTTGAATACAATTAACCATTGATTGCAGCCCTGTTTATTGTGTCAGTATTTCACCAATAGCCTTTCGGTGTTCTTAAAGCATTGCAGGCTACGGCGTAGTTTCAATGAAGAAGTATCAATCAAAGCCTACAGAGCCACTACTGTGCCTGTAAGCTTTGTTCATATCAGTCTAGTGTCTGCTGGATCCACATTTATCAAAGTGCCAAAACTGTGTGTCTGCATTACCACTTAAAGTAAGTGATTTCATTTTTCATTTTGACCAATCTTCAATTCCGTGTTGTCCAAGCACATGCTGTTGTATTACGTTTGGTTGATTTAGGGAACTATTTGGACAAAAACACAACACAAAAGTAATAAAATGTCATGATCCTTTGTAGGTTCCAACATGGCTCTGAGTGTCTGAGTGAATGTTTGTTGTCAAAGTGAGTCAGAGAGGAGAAGGTCAAGTTTTTTTTTTTTAGGGGGGGGGGGGGGGGGGTTAGCTGAGTTTCTCTCAACAGCTCAGTCTCTCCACCCTGAGTCTGCACAATCTCACCTCTTCACACGGTCTGCTCACTCTCACTCTAATGGAGTCTGAGAGATGGAGAGAGAAGACTGAGGAGAAACACCAGTCTCACCTCATTGTGTTTTAACAGCCGCCACGTCTATGCCAGGAATGTACACTGTGCATTAGTGTGAATGTATACATATTTCACTAATCCGATTAAACCACTACCAGTGCCAAAATCCATTATAGTGCTATCTGTGTGTGTGCTTCTGTGTCAGTGTGTGTGAAGGTAAAGGAGGGGTTAATCATAGACACTTATTGACTAATCATCTTATAAATAAAATCAGCAGCTTTTTAATTTTACTCCTTTATCTTAATGCAGCGCCGATTGCCTTAACTGCGATATGAGAGATGAAAGTAGGAGTTTTTAAATCAGGATTTAAAGAAAGAACAAGTTAGAAAGAAAACATGCATTTAAGGCAGCACCTACTGTAAACCTCTCATGGACAAGTTGACATTTTAGTCCAAGCAAAAGTGGCTGAAATAAAGCCAAAGTAAGAACATCTCTCTAACTCCCAAAGCAAGAATGTAAACACACTAAATTCCTGTCAGAATGGAAAAGGAGCCTCTGACAGTCATTGATGGCTGTGTATATTAAAGTCAATGCTTTGTGAACACTATAATCAAGTGTTAAGTCTCTCTACAGATAACGTGTGACACATAAAGCAGCATTGTGTTTTTATGTGCACTTGACATCTATAGCGACATTTGAAAAATGCAGAAGTATTTGGTGTGCTGTAGATCAAGGAGTGATGAGAAGAAGTACAAACTCTTGCTTGAAATGAGACAAATGTGTTTGTGTGAGGAACGTGAACATAACAGCAGTTATATGATGGACAGGTCGAGTTAGCTACGTCCTTATATTCTCAAATCAGGACATAAAAAAACAAGTGCAATACAGCTTGGAGGTGAAAAGCTACTCAGATGTCCTCAAATTTTTCTACAAAAAAATAACAAATCTGTCAAAAGTTTGTAGACAAAAAATCCTAAATGTTTCCTTTTAACAAGCATAAAATAAATGTAAACTTTTGAAACTGATTTTGGTTGTAGCCAACATACACCTACATCACCAAAATCACATTGCTGTCTCCAACACGTCATGTCTCTCTCTAACACACACATTGTGCCCCCTTGCAAAACACACCATTTATCTTGACTTAAATTCCTGCAGCCTTACACCCCTCAACCCCAACCTCCTCCACTTTTTTTTTTCTTTTCTGAGGATTCCCCGTTTAACTTGATCTGTTACCCATCAGCAGCACTTTTGCTCCCTGCACCCATTAACCCTCCTGGGTTTCATTTTCAATATTGAAGTTTAAAGATAAACAGTGAGGAAAGTTAGTGTTAGGGGACAATTCAACTGAAGAGCAGAAGTCTTATAAGCTGTTTTTTTCATGATGTTGACCACCTGTCATGTGGGCTGCATCGCAATAGGCCTCTAATTTAAAAAGCATTTATGAGACAGTATAAATACATGTTATAGTATACATAACAAAACACATTTAGATTTGTTTAAATAATTAATAGACTTGTAAGTTAAAAGTCATAGTTTTAAAGTTACGTCCAACTCATTTTCATGAACCGTTTTAAAGTTGACCCGTAACTATGATGACATCTTACCTTCAAAAAACCTCTGTAACGCTTCGGTTTCATCTACCACGTCCATCCTAGCGGGTCCCACATGAAAAATCCATGAAAGTCTCCCCTTGTCCGAACGAAACCAATTCGGATCGGGGAAACTTTCACATGTGCATCACGGAATCCAGATGCTTCTCTCAGTGACTTCTTCTTGTCAATGGACATCAATCCATTCCCTCGGGCGGAAAACGTATTTACCTCGGCACTACGTTCACGTCCCGTACCGACGGTGAAGCTACAGGCTTTATGATGTTGGCTTTAACTTTTGATTAAGGGGCCAATAAACATCCAAACGAGAACAACGTGCAAGGGTTTCCTCTCACGCGCACCCTCACCTCAGCTTCCACGAGCGTCATAATAAACTTAAGTTCACTTTCGCGAAACACACCATCCAGTCGATGGAAAATTGCGAGAATGTAGAGGAAAATATTGTTTTTGCCAATCAAAAAAGAATGCGTAAAAGTTGTCTATCTTGACTTGTAGTCGCCCTGTGTGCTGCCTTCCTCCTCCTCTCCCTCTCAGGCAGGATGTGAGCGGAGAGTTGGAGGAGAGGAGCTGCTGCAGGTGAAGGATGTGCAACACGCTGCTGCAAAGATCCCGCAACCGAAAAAAAAAAAAAAAAGTGTTCATGTGAGGACTTATGTTTGGCTGATACTCAGCAACTAGTTTGAGATTAATGTCACATTTAATTGTTTCTAAATTCTTCATTCCATCATGTGAAGAGCAGACATCCTGCAAAAATAAGTCGATTGAGAGTTTATCAATTCAAAAATGAACATTGATCATTTGTTCATAATTGTAGTCACTTTTCAAGCAAAAATGTAAAAACTCTGGTTCATTCCGTTCATATATAAGGAAGTTTGCTTTTCTTCGTCATACTAAATTAAATACATTTTTAAAAACATTGTAAGAACACATCAAGCATTTTTGAAGTCGTCTGTGAGATCTGACAACTCGTGGTGGGCCTTTCTTTCATACTATTTGATATTTCATGAAACAATTAATCAGAAAATTAATTGGCTATAGGCTATATCATCCATTAAAAAATGAAAATAAGTCAAAATTACACGATTTTTCTTATGTTAGATTGTTAGCTTGATATTATTATTTCAATTCCATTCATTTAAAAAGCTTATTATAGGCCTATAGTAAAAATAAATAAAAAAAATAGTCCTGCTGTATAACTGCTTATTTTTTGAAAACATGGAATAAAATCCTTTAAATGACTCACATAAGGGATCCCTCCTCCATGGAGGTTCTTCCTTACTTTTCTTAGCTATTTGAATGCTCATTTGGAGTTTGTTTTAGAACAATTAGAAGCGCTTTAGATGGAGACTGTGTCTGTAGATTTGAAGCCTGCAGACTGGATTTCAGATTTGAGAAATACTGGACTTTTCTTTTAACTCAATGAAACACTACGCACTGTAACATAATGTGCTGTCAAGCTCAGTTTAAGCTAACCGATTGTCCATAACTCTTTTCTCTCTTCCTGATCCAGCAGCATAAAACAACATTTGTGAAACTTTGATCTGTGTGTTTTAACAACTTGTGTTTCCTCCAGCTTAAACAACCACACAGTAACAGGCGTGTTTAGTGTCAAGGCTTCCCAAGGGGAGGATTTGAGGGAATGATCCATTT
This sequence comes from Labrus mixtus, assembly GCF_963584025.1. Classification (NCBI taxonomy): domain Eukaryota; kingdom Metazoa; phylum Chordata; class Actinopteri; order Labriformes; family Labridae; genus Labrus; species Labrus mixtus. The sequence continues at coordinate 7,290,107 of NC_083615.1, forward strand.
CTCAAAACCTTATCAGCTGCAACCCACCCCCCTTATAACAATGCCACTGTGTGCAGCCCCCGCAGCCTTGACGCCCAACGACCCCCCCCTCCTCCCCCTCTCACCCACATGTGAGATGTTGTTGTGTTGTCTTGTTCCCCCACAGCTGGAGCATCTCCCTCTCCACCCCTCCATCCCTCTGCTTTTCCTCCATTCAACCCAAACAACGCCTCCGTTCTTTCAGCCACACTATGCAGATTGTTTCAGAGGACAAGCAAGAAAGAGAAACAGAGAGAGGCTGCAGGGGACAATGAAACAGCTGGCCATGCCAAAGCAGTTCATTTTGGTTTTCTATATTTCTTATCTCATGTAGCTCTGTAATTGCATGTGTGTGGATATGTGTGTGAGCGTGTAGCCCACTTGTCCTGCCTGTCTGTTGTGCGGCTTTAAACTCTGGTAGCAAAGTCATATTATTGGGACTTAGCTTCTATTGGCATCCAATGTCCACTGAAGGCTAAGTATTCATTTCAAGGGTTAGGTATAGGTTTTAGTTATTGTGAGGTGTAGGTTAATAGTGAGTAAGAGTGACGATATCCTTCTCTCACAAGTTGACAGAAATAAGTCTGTGGGTACAATGCTGAAGTCCTCAAGTGTAAAAAAGGTGTAGCCTAAATACATGAAGGATTATGTCCCAATATATCAGAGGGAAATATTAGTCTTCGCCTTAAAATGAATTTGCACTGTAGCCTAGTGTATTATAGTACACCAGCTCTAACATGACACTTACCCAGGGATCCATGTTCCATTTGTTTTCCATAATTCAAAAGTGAATGGACGTTTTAACCTCTTGGAGCCAGCTGAACAAGCTAAAAAGGGAAGCACAAATATAAATTATCACCTTCAAATAAGTTTTGGTGTACATGTTAGCTCACGTTTTAGCCTATTTATGAACTCAACAGACATGGAGAAACATTGTCATTTATTTACATTCACCAGTCACCGACTCCCGAGCACATTCTCCTGCTCTGCCGCTGCTCCACACATGGGCGGTTCTAGGCAGGGGCCAACAGGGGCCAGTGCCCCTGTAACACTGAGCTTGGTCCCCCCTGTGGCCACCCCTCCAAAAGGAAGAGCCCCCCCCTCAAAACACATACACAGTATTTGACTTAACAACAGGACTCACAATCAAGTATTAAATACTGTTACTGAAACACACATAAATCATGGTATTTAATGTTGTGGTATTTAATGATGAGTGCTATTATTTGGCATAATATATATATATTTTTAAAGCAATCATCTTTGTCTATTTTTCACCTGGGTTTAATGTTCCCCTCTGACAAAACAACTGGCCCCAGTTTGGCCCCCTCAGTAAAAGTGGTCTAGAACCGCCACAGGCTCCACAGCTAGCTTCAGGCCAGAAACTCAATGAGCCAGAGGTTTTTAAAACTCCGACTTAGCTAGTGAATATGTGAATGTTTAAGTATGTTTGCACCAGTTTAACACATGTTTTAGCTGTAAAATGTAACAAACATTGTGTAACTTAAAGTGACATTTCTCTCTGATAAAACAACTAGCTACCAGACGGGACAAATCCCCCGATTCAAAACTCTATTTTCCTGAGAAAGGCAGTTCCAACCTGGTGGTAAAGTGGTCATAAAATGTCTCCATCTCCATTCAACTGGCCTGTATCAACATCTGCAGCAGAATCACGCCTGCAGAGGGCAGAATTACACTTCCCATTACAGGAACTCCATAAGAAGAAGAAAAAAATCTCCCCTACTCACGTTCGATTCGCGCGATTCACGCTCTAACCTGACAGCCAATCAGATACGTATCTTGTTTTGTTTCTTTGGTTAGACCTTTAGTATTTATAGTCTATGGTTAGACCTGAACAACATTTAACAAAAAGCAGGTAGAGTCAATCAACAGTTGGGCTTTTTTGTGTATAATTAGCCTATTGTTTTCCTGAGCCACACTCCAGTTCAGCAGGTGGCGGTAATGCACCAACAGGCTGGTTTGCCAACCAACTTAAAACTGAAAAGAAGAAGAACAACAGGCCGGCCCAAGTGGAGTTAAAAAAAAAAGTGGCTATTGGTTCATGAACACACTACACTTTTTCCACAGCTAGTTAAATAATTCACAGCAACTGTAAGAAAATGGAGATTGTTCCTTGTGCTACTGTTCATATGTGTCTTATGGGATTAGAAACAAGTGATGGGAATTCAGGCTCTTATTGGTGATCTAGATCATTTTTGCTTAACTCAGCAGTAACAGCTGGCCACTAAACGGCTGTGTGATTGGTGACATTTTGGTATTTCTCAAATCAGCCTAATTTAGCTTTTTTTTTTTTTTTTTTTTTTTTACCTGTGACTGATTTATTTATAGGCAATACATATAGGCCTACAGTATATCCAGAATAACACTAATGATGATGTTTGGCATCCTAACCTGCTGGGGGGGGGGGGGGGGGGGGGGGGGGGGGGGCACTCTCAAACAGTACCAAGAGCTGAGTCGTTTGCAAATGGCACATCACTAATAGATAACTCCTTTTCTTAAAGTGAGGTGGTAGCAGCCAACACCAACTACATTATTCATTGTTTAAACTGCAAATGGCCAGCAAACCTCTGACTACAGTAAACTGGGAGGGAAGAGTTGGACAAAAAAGTATTTCAAAAGTATTAGGGGAGTCAGTCAGCGAGGGGAGAGCATGTAAAAATACTTTGTATAATATGAACAATTTCTTTAACAGTTTCTGAGCAGGTTATGGTTGAGTAGTAGAAGTTTAGCTCACTGCATTTTGTAAGCTTTTGGTGGAATGAAAGAAAGTATATATTTTTTTCTCACAAAAAGAGATAACACCTCAAGACATTGTCCAAATAGGAAAAGTAATGTCTTGCTTACATGGACTAATACCAATAGGCCTGTATCAAAATCTTCTTAACAGGAACACTTATCAGTTGCTAAGGACCAAAAGGGCTTCTCAAAGCTTTTCTAATAAACTGAAACATCACAAGTGGAATGACTTCATTGAGGCTTAAAATTGTCCTGATAGTCTTTTAGTGGAAGGGCAACCTTTAAATCAAGTCCATATAAATATTACAAATGACAATATTCTTAGTTTTGGATTGATTTTTCTAATAGAATAAACTTTGACCCATGTCTGCAGATGCTATCATCGTGTATCACATGTGACTCTGATATGACCAGTTTATATTTTTATTAAAGGCTACAGTTTGATATGAAACCTGAGCCACGGTCGATAAGGATGCTTTTATTGGATTATAACAAAGAGCTCAAACATTCTCCTTTTGCTTTGGCAACACGTCGGCACAAATGATAGTTGGTTTGGTGAACTGCAATCTCCGGTGTTAAACATTGACGAGCTGACGAAACATTTTAATATCACATGAAGACATCTGGCCGACATTTTAGGCTCCATTTATTTTGATTGACAAGATATGTTGACTTCATTAGACTCTCTTACGCATGTTTCTGAATGCCGGACTGAACCGAGCTTTCCTTTTGTTCACACACTTTTGTTAATGAATGAAAAAAGCCCTTGTTCTCTTTAGGACTTGTTTGAATAATTGATATGGGTGGCATTCATTCAAGGATACAGTGTACCTTTTACAATGATGTCACATTTACAAATTTCCCTCCGCAAGACCTAAGAACAATAATCTGAAACATGTTCAACGTCTGTTCTGGAGGCTGAAGGGTTGAAAACATTGTAAAATAAAGTGAAGAGTCAAGACTGCTTTTTACTCCAAGAAAATGGTTTTCAGCGACTAACTTTTTTTTGTGTTTGATGTGCTTCATGTTTGTTCAGGTTTAGTTTACTGTAGAGTAAAACAGATTTTCCTCTTCTTTATCTTTATGTGTCTCATCATCACGAGGAGGCCGACTCTTCACAGTTTGGCGTTATGTAAACTTACCTGTTTGCACTCATTTGATACAACAATATGAAGAAATTCGTTTTCCAATCAGTTTAAATATTTTTAAGTGAAGGCTGATTGTTTAGATTTTTTTTATTAGAGCTAATTCTATATTATACCACAAATTGGGAATATTTCTTTAAAGTGTCAGCTGTGCTGGGAGGGGAGTAATGCTCCTTTATCATACACACCTCTTAGTTTGTCTTTTATCTCACACTTCCATACATTATTCTGTATTTTCTTTAAATATTTTTTGAAGGTCAATGCTGGTAAAAAAGTGAATTATATATGGTGAACATACCACATTTGTGGTGTGTATTCTTTTCATCTTTTCCCCAGCAGAGGGCAGAATTGTTTTGATAAAGATTTGAATGGTGTGACATGATGATCTGAGGACAAACAAAGATAATGTTTTAGAGCTTTAATGGTTCGATTACTCAGGTCAACTTGAGTGTGGAGACACTTTAATATACTTATAAAAACCTGCCTCCTGTGGATTTTTATATCATGTATTTCAGGTGTTCTATAATTTATTTGTCATGTTATACGACTTCAAACGGCACCTATAAATATTCAAGTTGTAGAAGTTGTGTTTCTGTTTAGCAGCTTCAATATTTAAGGCTATATGTTATATGTGAGATCAACATTGACTCTGTGCACTCTGTACATTCAGGTATACAAATCATAACCTTTGTTTTTTTTTTTTTGTTACTTTGAGTCTCTTCCTGACCCTCATTCTCTAAACAGGTGATTTGTCAGCACCTGACAGCTTAAGTTAATGATCAAACCAAATGGCAAGGTTTCCAAAGTAACCACTGTCATAACAAACCACATTTTGAGTGCCTGTACTTGAGCAACAACCGGACAGAACCAACAAACAGGGGTCGGTCAAGCCAGTGTACAAGCTTTTCATTACGCCCTTCTCAATAATCTTTTACTCAGTATTTTATTTATTTATAGCATGATCATTCGAGTACAAACTGAGTAATAAAATAATAACCTCAATAAAGTGCCCTATTTCTTTTTGCAGGTACAGCACTTTGCAGCTGGACAAAGAATGGTCATTCTTAGCCGGCAGTGACATTGAAACCTGGGCAGTGTTCCACACTGTTGCTCCTCTTTCATTCACTGATTCCAACTAGCTCAGACCAGTTCCTGGTTTTCTGCACTAAATGAAACTTGTGCAAATGAAACATTTTCACTACAGCCTACATGTAGAATGTAATAAGGTCCATGCACTCATTATGGCATTTGCAAATCATAAACAGAATTTCTGCAATCAGCTTTTTTAAAGCAAATCAATTAAAATTGGGTGACTCTGGCTTTTAAGCAGGGGGTGAACCTTTGATTGCGAGCATCTTACATGTCCTTTGATAAATAGGTGGGTCACAGAATTAACACAGAAAGAAAAACATATATATGTTACACAGAATTATGTTAGGTAAATATTTTGACTCTTATCTAAAAATAAATAATTACTGTCCTCAATCAAGTATACTGTCTGCAAAAATAACACCCATATTAAGGTAGAGACATATAGTTTTATGTATAATTGGGCACAGACAGGAAAAACTAATTTTCTCTCTGGACTTAGAGTATCAAAGCACCCTAGAGGTTACAATAGGACAATTCGAGCTGGTTGTTGTTACCTCTAAAGGTTTAAGATTCATTTATTTTTCATTGTACAACAAGCGTTACTTAACGAGGGTCAGGCTTATATTCCCTTTGGGGCACTAAGAAAATCTGATTCATGCAGTGCAGGCCAATGCAATAGACGGATGGGACACATCCAAAAACACAGCATGCACAACAAACTGAAAACTGAACCCACCCCCGGTGAAGTGTCCGTGAAGCCCCGCCCCTTCAGCTTGAGTTACCTGCAGACTCACCTATCACTCACCTGCTCCCGCGTTGTTGCCTCCTCAGTGACCGTGTGTCTGGAAACCGGCAACAAACACCTGCACTCTGTGAGATTTACAGTCTTGGATTGTAACTTCAGAAGAAAGTGTGACAAATATCGGAGTTTACCGGTAATCCTGGTTGTCTGCAGGCTGCGATGGCTGGCTGACTCTACAGGCGCTGAATTGTCGAAGTTTTGTCACCAGAGCATCCCGTCCAGAAAACTGCACTGTGAGTTCATTAAAAAATAAACTATTACTTCCTTCCTTTTCCTCATTTTGTCTGTCTTCTTTTTGTCGATCATGATGCTAAAAGCGTCTTCACGTCAAACAGATTGGCATAGAAATAATTCCAATTGACAAATCTCACCTTTCCCTTAGTGACAGTCCTGGAGCTTTCCATCATATTAAACTTTCTTCTTCATGGTGCAGTTGCCTTGTCGCCTTCAACGATATTTATTCTCAATCTCAATGACACCTGTGTCTGAATAGTGAAGGTGTGGTTGATTGGAAATGCCTTATAGAAATTTTAGTTTTCATCACATTTGGAATTTTTTGTGATCAAATTGATAGTTTTTGGAAATCAGTCAATCAGCTCATCTGACTTACATGATGTAACTCAGATAATCTTTGCTTGATTAAAGTTGCAAGAGAGCAAAAAATGGCATATGGCAACCGTCTATTTATATCCCAATGCATCCTGGACTTAAATGACAACATTTAGCTCAGTCATGAGAGGTATGTGTTTTCATATGGTTTAAAGAAATGTTCAGGAATAACCTCATAACATGCTGAGAGAAACCCTGACTGCTTATCGGAGAGTACGCCTTTTAGCAGGGTTAGATTGTTTTTTTTCAGTGTGTGAAAAGAGTTACGTTTAATGTGAACAAATGACTGAAATCTGGGCCTGATGTTGTCTTGTATTTCTTCTCTGCACTGATTCATTGAATACATTGACAGCACCTGTATGTCCAGAATACACCTGTAACATCATTACCAGATGTCATAACAGTGTAATGTGATTCAGCCAGAGAGCTGCACGGCTTGAAATACATACAATCAGATAACTCCTCCTGAAAAGGCTTATTCAGGAGGATGGAGCAAAGTCCACATCCATCATATCAGAGAAAGCTCATATGTTTTCTTTTTTGACGCATTACATAAGCTATCAGGGGGTCAATAATTTCTAGTGTTCTTAAACAACATCAGATAGCGCTGATATTGGACTTGTGTGACGTAATGTTTACAGTCTGTGATTTGTGCAGTGTCATGTGGCAATTTGGATATTTCATATTTCATTCTTGAGATTTTAAGTTGACAAAAAAAGGAAATCATTGCTACAAATGACCATTCTACTTGTAAATGTTGTGTTTACTTCATTTTTGTTGTCAATACAGATCACATGACTGATACCACAAGCTCAAAATATGAGACTGTGTAGTCTGAGCCAACACACTTATTGCTCTCAAATAATGTTGTTGTCAGGCAAAGCAGCATGAATATAAACAGCACTTGTCACACCTCATTCCTTTGACGAGAGGGGAAAAAAGAGCCAGATATTATCAGTAGACTTTTAGCTTTTGAATCAGGCTTAGAATTACATACGAGACCTCCCTGCTGTCATGAGTGAGGCTAAGATAAGCCTCCTGCACACTCCACTACTATTTTTGTTCTCATTATTGTTGGTGTAATTACCTGTGAATAAGGGGGTTGTCATTATTGAACAATGAGCACCTCAGGCTGAGAGGAAGAGAGGTGTGCGGAGAGCCTCTTGCTATGAGGCTGGCAACTCATGACACCCAGCCTATCCTGCTCCGACTTCACCACCTCGCCTCCTGAAAACTGGCGGAGAGCCAGAGCTGGGAACAACAGGGTAGAGAGAAGATGACCAGAGAGATAAGAACAGAAAGAGGAAGTCTGCCTTTTGTGCAGAATTGACTAAAGTATATACAGATTAGTTTCTGTGCTTATTTGCATTTCTCAGTTCTATTTTAGATTACGCCTAAATCCTATAACAAGTGTACGGTGTTACTCCACATGGATCTGATTGTTATTGTTACTGTAGTTCTGGGTGGGAGAGGAGTTATGATTTGGCCTTGCTTTGTTTCAGATGATACAAAGGGATGATCTGTTTAGGGGGATTATGTTTATGATCTACAGGGAGATAAACTTGAGTGACCGCAGCTGTTACCTGTTCGACTGTTTACATTGTGAACGTAAGTGCTGTTTACTGCTGCTCATTATGCAAAAGCACTTCTATAGCTGAGATAGGAGGTAAGGCAAGGCAAGAGAAAGTGGCTGCTTTTGAATGCCTTCATGGACAATTGTTGTTGAGTTATTGCTATTGTGGGATGCGAGGTCAGTAGCTTACCTTACAGTATCCCCGACCCGTCCCCAAATAAATAATACAACTGAACGAGTTACTTCAAGTGATACATGAAGTCGCACAAGGTAAAAGGTGATCGTTATCTCCCGTGTGAAACGAAGCCCACTCCAGTGTTGTGTAACAGCTCATTAAGGTCCACAGTGAGAGCAGGCACTGATACAGTATGTGTTTGCTGTGAGCCTGAGATATATTGTATAACCTCGTCAGTGCATGCCTTGACAGGCAGTCACCTTCAGGCCCAGAGGGAAAGGTGTGGGACAGGTTGGCTCTATCATTCACTCATGGAAACCTGTCAGGTTTAGATATAAAGATCCTTTACATACTGCTATGTCTTTCTCTGTGTACATGTTAATTGTTGTTTTGTTTTTTTTGTTTTTTTTGTTCTACTGTGGACTAAAATTGTGTAACAAATGAGTCCAAGACAAATTTCTCTTGGACAAAATAGTGTTTCTATCTATCTTACTTTATCGTATTGTATCCAATTTCATTGTATCGTATTTTATCATACTGTATTATCATACTGAACTGTACAATACCATACCGTACAGCATTTTGTATCCTTGAGGCCATTCTTCTCAATAAATAGTTAACATGGATGGCTTTAAAAAAAACAGCTAATTAATTAACTGCAAGGTATATAGATATAGACATTAACAGAGTGGATCTAATTACACAGAGCATATCAGCCTGCTGTCTGCTGTTGTCCCAGATCAGCCCCCAGACTAGCACCAGTACAGGCCCAACACCTGGCTCTCAACAGAGGAGCAGGCTGTTTTTTTTTAGACTACCCCTTAACTTGAATTCACAACCTTGAATAAGAACTTTTAGCGTCTAACACTTTAACTCCAACTTCATTTAGGATCTCACCAAAAGAGTAAAAAAAAAAAGTGATAAGATACACACAAGTTATATTTGTTTTTTTTATTCCTGTATTAGAGAGACGTGACAGTGAATAGAGTCGAAAACCAGGAAGAGAGAGAGAGAGAGAGAGTGGGGAATGACATGAAGGAAAGGTTTACTTGGTTTAGGTTGGATTTGAACCTGGGCTGACCTCTTAGGGTAGGACTATGGCCTCTGTGCATGGATCACGCAAACTAACTGCAGCAACAGGATTTAAAAGGTCCTCATGGATAAACAATGCGTGTTTGTTTTTGTGGAGAGAATTTTAACCCTTCCTCCTAGCCTCTGCCCTCTCTGTCTTCCATTAACACTCACCCTGATTCCTTCTCTGAAATGTATCCTCTCTGTTCCTTTCTTCAGGTGGATGCCTGAAATCATGAGTGTCCTGGGACCTCAGTCGAGGCAAACCAAGTAAGTGTCGCACACATTCCTGACTCCCCTAACATTTACCTTTCTGATTGTGTGCTGACTTACTGTCACTCATCCCAGGGAGAATCGCTTACCTGGTATGCAGAGGGTGCTGTGGGTCAGGGACCTTGGGCACAGAGCGACTCTGTTGAGAATTGTTTGCTTTGCCTGGGTTCCTGGCTCGAGCCTCCCACACACAACCCCCCCTTCCTCCCATCTCTCCCTTTTCCACTCTCTCTCCCTCCCTGGCTGGTCCATATGCTCAGAATCTCAGGCTAATCTCATCCAGTCCTGGCTTGTCTGCTCACTGTATATCACAAATATTTTTGTTGCGTTCATGAGAAGTGACAGTGCGGGAGTTTCAGAGGGTTTGGGACACTGACATCCGGAGGTGCAGGGGGTGAAGATGAAGAGCATGCAGCGTAACCTCGTTTCTTCTTCTTGTCATTGCAGTGGAGTGGCCAGATCCGACAGCAAGATCAGCGCCAAGGCCCTCTACGGTAAGCGACAACAGAGGACGTTTTTTTATTCTTGGCCCATTTTCAAGACTTTAATTGCTCTTAAATCTACCCTCATTTATCTAGCATGAGTCATATACTGGCTGTTTACAGCTTAAAGGTTACAAAGGTCGTACAGTCGTACTGCTTCCGGCATACAGATTCTTCATTATCTATTATTATTACTATGTTTACATTTTGACAATATTCAAAACATGTCTCACTGTCACGAAATCAGGGACATATTTTCCTGATGGCTAACTTTTATTGTAGTCCATAGAAGTATCCAAAATAACTCAAAGATGAGCCTAGTATTTCACTGTGACATGTTTCTTCATTACGGTGACTAAGGGCACTTCAGTCAGTCCTTCATACTTCGTCTTGCAGCTGCAGCCTAAATGAGTGTTTATCTGCAGCTTGAAATATACCCTAACTAATGCAAAGTTTGCTCGTATTTGAGCAATGTTTGTTCTTGGTGTTTTACTAGTAACTTTTGTGTATTTGTGACCAAATAAAAAAAAAAAAAAGCATTTTCCATATACTGTACTTAAGAACCAAATAAGGCCTATATTGACGGCCTTATCCTTTCACCCTGCTCCAAACTGTAAATCCTCAAGTTGTGAACGAGTACTGTAATTCACTCAAATCAATACATCATTCAATTTGCAATGCAAATGACTGGTCAGGAAATCCTGCTCTCTCACTCTGCTGCATGCTGCTGCAGCTGCACGGCCTTGCTGACCTATCACAGTCTTCTCCTAAACACACACACACGCACACAGTGATAAGTGGGGGCCAAGGTCCTGCTGAGGGGCCCTGTGGAGCTCTGGCTGCTGACTGTCAGACACTGAGAGACACAGGAGGCGACTGGGCTCCCGAGGGGAACATGATTTTACAGCTCAGTGCCAGGCCTGCACAGCTAGCTTGGATTTGTTGTCAGATGCATCTCTCCATTGTTGTTTGTCTGCACTTTGTATTCGGGTTGTGTGCAGGCTTTTTTACATGCGTACATAATTTACTCCGTCGTCTGGCTTCATTGATAGGTTATGACTGTGTTAGAGCTCATACCATGCAATTTTATTTTAGCTGTGGCATACTTGTGAAAGGGTGTGTGTGTGTGTGTATGACTGAAATGTGTTATGTTGTATTGGTAGGGTGTGCCTGTTTTCAATGTGTGGTTGGAACAGGGTGGGGATGCCAATGTCATGTAGGTGAATAAAGGAAGCATTGAAAAGTGAAAAGGAAGAGGTGGACTCTGGCCCTCTGGTCCTGCCTGTACTACCTCAGACATGAGCTCACTGGTCCCGGGCCGGCACCGCCTTCCTCACTGTAACATAGAGGGACACTGTGCAGCACATCATAGGCTCAGATAGAAACGTACACCAAGGTATGACAGAACAACCTGCTCTTATGCACGGCTTCACCGTTCTAAATATAGAATGGCCTGAAATGACAGACGATGCTATTGTTGGGATGCAAGATGTTCCCTTACCGCCTGACTGTGCAGCTTGTTGTCTGTGAAACAGTCTTGTGCTATAAGTCATCCAGATATCCACAGGAAACACCCACTCCTGTGATCCCTGTGAAATATCTCTGTTTTTTTTTTTTTTCCATTTGCTGGTGTCATTCTGTGTGGCAGATGGTCAACACTACCTCCTCTCTGCAGGATGAAAGCAACGTGTCTGTCTTCTCCAACCAGAGTGGACAATACTGTGCTCAATCCAAAACAGGGACACATACTTGGTTCGCTCGCTCCTCGCTGAATAAACATGTAGAGGAACAACAGCAAGAGTCGGAGATCAATCTCCTGCATGCAAAAACTCATTACACAGTGCTGGGTAGCAGACAACTGATGCAAATGTTGCACACGTTCCTCCTACCTGATCTATTTGTTATCAGCAGCAGAGAGGCAGCAGCACATCAGAAACATCATCCCAGGACTGATTACACCAGCAACCTTTTGAGTTTCTGGGTTTGTTGTTGAGGAGCATGTCTCTGTCAGGTCGAATGTGTTTGGGCTGCGAGACTGAGACTTGTTTTTCTTTGAAGTTTGTGTCCTTATTAAGCTGTGTCTGTGATGAATATACCTCTTAATTTCTCAAAGTCTGCCTTCGCTATGTAGCGCTCCTCTTGTTTGTGCCTATTTCTAGAGCTGTCAGGGGCCATAATTTACAAAGTCATGTTTGTGTAATCATCATCAAACAAATGCACAAGGTAAACCTTATGTTACCATTATTTAGAGAGATAGAGTACTTGATCAATCCCAGAGGGGAAATAAGACTGCGGTGAATTAAACTGAAATGTGTGATGATTCAGAATTTTCCAGTGACATTTGGTAATCCAAAGAGTGGCCTGTGATGACATCTGGATATGAGCTTGTGCCAACACAACCACATATTGTTTGTGTTGTTAAGCTGCTTGGACTCATTTAGTGTTATAAGGATTTGAATACATCAAATGAGACTCAAATTCAAGCAGTTCCCTGACACTATATATCAACAAAAATGTGCTTGTTTGTTAAGTAAGGTAAATATCAGAACTAGGTTTGTTCAAAAAATGGAAGTCATTAAGAGGCTGAATTATCTGATTGATCCAAGTATTGTACTGGTTTGATGATCTGCCAAGCAGCCATGTTTAGCGCCGGCCACTGACTCTGGAGAGTTCTGAGGATCTGCCCATCTGCCTGCTAAGTGGCTCTTATTGCAAGCTGTCGCGGCACTGTGAATTGATTGGCATAAAAGTCAGCCATTAATAAGACATGGAGGGAGCTCGACTTTCAGAACGACACCTGACGCTTGTAGTTCACCCGTGTAGAGCCGAGCAGGAAGGACTCAGCAGAGAGGAAATGGCAGGGACAAGAAAGACAAACTGTTGCGTCATTATGACACAGAGAGCTGTTTGCGTGGAAAGTTATCACCTTAGAAACCTTTTTTGTTTGTTTACATCACACTAAAATGTCAATAAGATCGCATTGAAATATAGCTCTGACATAGTTTTTGTTAAGTGGCGCACAAATGGCAAGGCTTTTGTGTCACATTCACCGCAAAGCACATAAAGAGAAATATGGCTGAATGTCTTTATGAAAAGAGATGAAACGGAGTGGCATCAACATGTTGACTCTATTGGGTGGGGGACAGAGAAAAGGAGACCTGATAGGAGACCTGGCATCGGAGTTGATGGGAACATGCTATCAGTAAACCGTAATTGTTACCTGCAGACTATTCACCTGGTAAATAGGTCAATGAGCCCACTGGCATACTCATTCAACATCGGCCAGTTTAAAGCCATGGTCCCAGCCAACAGTAAACACAATCCTGACAACTCTGCTGTTTAAAACATTATGTTTCACCCAGTTGCTGCAGTGTTTCAATTAAAACTCTGAACTTAATAGATCAAAATCTGTTTTCAATTTCTTGTACTTGCAAAAAAATGCATTTAACTTTAGCATCTACTCAGGGGCTCACAACTTTGTTACAGTTATGTTTTGGGGTTTTTTTTGTCTTAAGATGGCAGCTTTTTTTTCTATTAACAGAATAACTAAATTAATTCACTGCCCAGCAGCAAACAGACACTCTTCACAACTAGGTTTGAAACAAAGAGGTTATATTGAGGAATTCATGATTTTGCAGAGACCAAAAACAGCTAAAAAGAGAGTGAATGTTTGACTTGTATTATACTAATCTGTTAGGGAAAAAAAAGTCTTATATTATCATGTTGATCTGTTTCTGCTGGATTGGTCAACAAGCACATTTTCACTGTAGTTTATTGTATCAACTTAAAAGCTGACCCAAAAAAAAAATCTTAGCACCCCCAGTCCACATAACACACTATGAGAAGTCTTTTTAGGTTTTATCATAATACTCGTGGTTGTGATTTAAAATGAGCATTTTCATTTTAAATTAAGGTTATTCTATTTTTTTGTCACACAAAACTATTCAAATCAGAATATTCAATCTGTGTTAGAACATGTTTCCAGCAGAACCATTATTATTATTATTATTGTGTGGAGTTGTATGGCAGAATCAGATCTGCTATAATCACCTGAAACAACTGATTTAAAATCAATGGCTGTGCTATTCAATAGTTTTATCCTTCAATGATAGCATTTCTGGCTAAATCGAAATACTTATTTTTCCTACTAGAAGGTTACCTTTGACATGTTTATAACAATGAGCCACAGATGAGGAAATGAGCATGGTGCTGCTGAGATGTTGCTTCATTGATCTTTGACACTGCTGTAAACCTGATTGCCAATAAACTTAGTAGTGGTTAATGTGATAAAGGAAAAATGAAATCATAAAGTCTTTTTTTTATTTATTTGTGATTTAATAATTAACTTTTCAGAGTGACCTGTTTGTAGTTTATCTAAAAGATGGAAAAATCACCACCACTATAAGATATCTGGCAAAAAAGAGCAACTTTAGATATGACCGCACTGATGATTTATTTTATGTGTTAATAAATGATCATGAGTTCAGTAGAATCGTCTTGCTAATTCTTGAAGTAAATGTGTGAATATCTGCCAGTGTATCTGGCCGAGATCTGGTGTCAGCCCATGAAACCCAACATAAAAACATTACGTGTCCTCTTTACTTCCTTATTGCCCATCTGGTCTCTACAGCTCGCACCTTTATGTTTGTTTCATTCGTTCAAACGTGAAAATGTGGGCTTCAGGTCAGTGTCACTGCTGGCTGTTTACATTGTTGATAGATAAATGGCAAGCTGGGGGATTTCTCAGTTTTTAAATCTGTTTTTTTCTTCTTATTTACAGAACAAAGGAAAAAATACTCCAACTCCAACTATATCATGCATGAGACGTCGCAGTATCATGTTGAGGTAAGCTCTGCTCCGTTTCTCTGAATAATTCAAGTTAAGTATATCATTAAGACTATTTCTGTATTTTATATCTGTAGTTATTAATGTTTGGGAAGTGATTAAATGCATATTTATCAGATATCAGGTATTAGGACTGAGTCTGGAAATTAAACGATTCAGTGTGATCAGTGTTTGATACTCATAACCTAAACTCAATATTTAGGTTAGAGATTATTTTATTTGACCAGAAATTAAATATTTAAGGGAACCTCACTTTGATACCAGACATTAGCATTGTACTATGTCCTGTTTTCTTTAACTCCTTTAATGTACTGTGTTCATATGTTTTCCCCTATTGCATGTGGTACCTCTTCACCTGCCCTGTGACTTGAGAGGTGGAAAGGCATGGGAGATATAAAATGACTCGACAGATAAGGGATCAAAGAGCAACGTTTAAAAGTGTATTAAATTGAACAATAGATTTTGGAAATCGAATGGCTGGGTTGTTCTTGATACGTTGTTTTAAATCTCAGAACCATTATGTCTTCATTTTGTTGCTCGGGAGGAGCAGAGGAGGCAGAAAAAGACAGAAGACCTACTTGGAACAATTTCTTAACACACCTAACCATAAACTATCAATATGACAAAATAGAAAAGTACAAGTTACTATAAATGTAAAATAAAAATAAAGGTCCCTACTGTTATGGTAGATTGATCTCTTGCCCTGAGATAAAAAAAAAAAAGTGGCTCACTGGTTAATCTCTGATTTCACCTCGCTTCAGGAACTCTGTCACAATAAAGCAATCAGATCTGTGATTGCAGGAGTGGGTAGCTGGTGTTTAAGGTTGGAGTTGTGCTTTAGGTCAGGGCGAGGTGAACCATGTATGTGTGGATAGTATTTCTCCAGATGTCTCTATTATGTCACATGGGCAGTTGTTCACAGATAACAGCCTAGCAGGCAGCGGTTCAGTGTGGATCAGTGGAAGTGCCTATAATGCAAATTTGTTATCAGATGACAATGACAGTAAATCATAGAGATGAATAACACTGTCAGGTTGATGCATAGTGCACCAGTTCATGTTTTCTTACAGGTGATATCTGTAAGAAAACTCGTCTCAATATAAACACAGTAAAAAAGGCTCACATTTAGGTAATAGTTTCACTTTTTGAGAAATGATACTTGGACTCAGCCTAGATTTGCTAAGCATTAAGATGTTAACATATGAAGCAGCCTGGCTTGGTTTTATTACCAATAGTAACAAATCTTTATCATTGTCTACATTTTTTATTAAACAATGTACAAAATCATAAAAAAAAATGTTTTAAGGTGTTTACCTCACAGGCTTAATTTCTTTGCTAGGAGCAGTTGCTAGAAAGCAAATGGAGACAGGTACTTCTAACTTAGATTAGAGATGCTGATACGTAGACTTTATTTCAGCTGTAAAAAGATCCCAAACTAGCTTTCCAGTCTTATTGCTGCGCTAAGGTAACTGGCTTCTTGCTCCGCCAACTGACAGACGTGGTGGTGTCATTTCTAACAAATAAACCTTTAACAAATGATACAATTTTACTTTATTACAGTCAGTTAAATGAGACAATGTAGGGCTATATTTTTTATTATTCCGGTCAACTTTCAAAAGCACACCGACCTTGGGACATGGAGTTATATTTCTCCCGGTTTCCTCCTCAGCATCTATCCACGTTCATTATGGACAAGACAGAGTCCATCACCACGGTGGATGATGCCATCAAGAAACTGGTCCTTCTGGACTCCAAAGACAAAATCTGGACCCAGGAGATGCTCCTGCAGGTCACCGACAAGGCAGTCAGACTCCTGGACTGTGACACACAGGTACAGCTATACATCTGTGTTTTTTTATAAAATCATTGTTACAGTCAACAACTTGTGGTATAGCAAAACCTATTGTTGGCATGAGTAAATATATGTGCTGTCTAGTAAAGTTATACAAGTATCACGTTCTCACATGGATGGATTCATAATTTTTGGCTTTTTTAAACTGAAAGATTGCATTAAAGAGTGCATGCATCATGTCTGGAGGACGCATGTAACAGAGACTGTAAAAGCTTAAAGATTGAAGTTGAATTATTGGACGTTTTGGGTAGTTTGAAGTATGAATATCTCAACCTCAGTGAATCCAAATTAACCATCTCTCTTAAGTCTTGCATTTGTCCTGTATAGTAGTACATTTACTCAGTGAATTCTTTATGTTTTAGTTTTAAATGGTTATAGTTTAAAATGGTTATTATATGAAAATATATATGATGTATCATTTACCAGGAGTGTGTCATTAATGGCAGAAATTAATCTTTGACCCTGAAGCTACAGATCCATTAATATTAGATATGCTCGGTGGGGAAATACATTTATTTTCTTGCATAAGAGTTTGGGTAGTAGATTTAGTCTCTCTCATTTCTTATTGTTGCACACAAACAAAGAAACCTGCTCAACCAGCTGCCAGTTAGCTTAGCTTAACTTTCTTAGCTGTGTCAAAAGATTTGCACCCAACAAGGTCAAGTCAAACATGAGTGAGGAAAACAATATGTGGATTAATGAGATTTAGAAGATAATTTTCATATTGCTGTATAGAGCCATGCTAGTTGTGCCTCCTGTCTCTAGGCTCAGTGCTAGGCTATGCTAACTGGCTGCTAGTGATAGCTTTTAATCTGCTGTGCTAAAACAAAATGTTGAAGTATTCCTTTTTATTATGATATGTTCTACTCATATTTATTTTAAAGTCTATTTCTAGTAGTGTTTCATCTTATTAAGGATACCTTATATAATACAGTATGTGTCGTTGTTTCTCTCTTTTAACCTCTTATGGTTCCTCTGTTGTGCTCTATCAGGAGGAGTTGGAGAACTTTCCTCTCCCCACCATCAAAATGAGCCAGCCGGTCCTGAATCAGACACGTTACCCCTCTGTGCTGCTAATTGTGTGTCAGGACAATGAGCAGCACAAGCCAGACATCCACTTTTTCCACTGTGACGAGGTGGAGGTGAGTCTGAGTTTGACCGTTACAGGCTGGGCTCAGTTGCCGTCCTTTCTTGTCTGTGCATGATCAGTTGGCTTTGTGTTTGTGTCGCTTATAAATCCAAGCTACTGTTGTTGCAGGGCAACAGG
Source organism: Labrus mixtus (assembly GCF_963584025.1). Lineage (NCBI taxonomy): Eukaryota > Metazoa > Chordata > Actinopteri > Labriformes > Labridae > Labrus > Labrus mixtus. The sequence continues at coordinate 7,308,068 of NC_083615.1, forward strand.
GCCAGGTCAGATTTCAGCACGTTTGGTCGCAGTATGCTTGTGTGTGTGTGTGTGTGTGTGTGTGTGTGTGTGTGTGTGTGTGTGTGTGTGTGTGTGTGTGTACGGAGAAATTTTCACAGATCTTTCCCTGAAGTAGTGTAACACAATAACTCATCATAAAGACAGTTGCCTTCTGTAGTTCAGAACGACTGCTAATATAAAGAAATGCCTTGTAAAAAATGTGGATCATAAAAGATCTAAGAGATCTGAACATAATGACCTTTGGATTTATCTCATAACTCTGGCTTTTTATTGAAAGACTATAAATGTAAGTGGAGTTAATGCCCATTAAAACGGTGATACTCCTGTCATTCAACGAGATGAAAGAAAATAAAAACTTAATGTGGTTTTGGAACAGAAAACTCATTTTTTTGTACAGAGTGCATCAAAAGTCATATAGGCAAACAACTGGAAAACTATTTAGCTAAATAGCGAAGGTAATTTGTAGATTTTAAGGTGCAAAAAGTTCACACTGCTGACCTTTCTAATGGGATCCACTTCCTGAGCTTTGTGGTTAAGATGATCAAAGAGACAAAGACTGATAAATAGGAATGTATTTGATGTTACTCTTAAAATCTAATCTAATCTCTATCTGTCGGCCTATAAATCAGAAATATTCAGATATATTTTATGAACAGAAACAATTCACCCTGCATGCCAACAACAACAACATACTCTTCAAACAGCTCTTAATTGTTCACTGTGTTCCCGTTAGAGCTTGCGGTTTATTTTATCGCGCAAACCTCCGCATGCAATTTGGATTCAAAAGCTGCTAGGGCATGGCTTCCAGTGAAACTGTGTACGAGTGATGTGCATCCACTAAAACATAGAAGTGTGATTTCCCCTTTTTCAGGCTGAGATGGTTCATGCGGACATAGACAGTGCCGTTGGAGACAACAGACATGGGAAGAAAATGAGGCTTCAGACACTGAAGTGAGCACACACACACACACACACACACACACACACACACACACACACACACACATAAATAAACTTGCAGTCATATGGAAGTCAAAGAAAGTGACTATACCTGTTATAAGAAGTAAGCTTACTCATTGTTGTGTGCTGTAGGGTTTAATGCCTCCCTCTCTTTCTGCAGGGTGAACCAGGAGAAAATGAAGCGCCACAGAGAAACCATCCTCCCCCCCTCCTCCCCTCAGGGCCCCACACCTGTTGCAAGGGGAAGGGTCGCAGCCACAAACACACATGGTGAGAATAGCTGTGCACGCATACAAAAAAATGCCCCTTTTAAACACAGCTCCTTTTTTTTATCCAATACTCTTGTCTCATTCATATCAATGTGGGTTTTTTTTGGTCTGTTCTTATGTCCTTTTTTATGGACTGATATAGACAGACGAGCTTCACAAAATGACTCCGAGTCACATGAAAAGCTGGCTCAGCGCATTGAAAAAGATGTGGTGAGTGTATGACACCTGTCAATACAGTACAGGGCTCTTCCAGAATCCCATAATGCCCTTTTCTTCATGTTAACACTAGGATTTGTCTCCCCCCTCCATCCCTCCTCAGCAAATCCTCAACTGTGCACTGGATGACATTGAGCTCTTCGTGGCGCGGCTGCAAAAGGCAGCAGAGGCTTTTTCTCAACTCAACCATCGCAACAAGAGTAAGAAGAATAAGAAGAAAGGACCAGCAGGTCTGTCCCCCTTTCTTCTTCTTCTGTGGTGGCACGAATGCAGTGACAATATGCTCATATTGCTCACAATGCAATGTTTGTGTCTTTTTTGTGTCCTGTGGCCCGGGACTCTCTTCCAGTGATGCATGTGTGGTACAGTAACAGTGGCCAGTTTTGTTCAGAAATATAATGCTCATCACTCAGCTATAGCATTTTTCAGGTAATATTCTTACACCTGAGTCATGCTCTGGAAGTACTGATATGGCATATTTGTGTCATGTTACACCCACAGAACCAGTGGTTTGAATTTGTCATTATCTGTAAACTTCTGTTGCCATGTTTTGTTGTGTTTTTAAATTACTTGGTAAATATTTGCAATATCAAAAGGTGTATATTTTAGCATGTAGATGTAGATTAAATGAGTCAAAAGTATCAGCAAAATACTGGACTGAAAGTAAATAATTGTATGATTCCCCTTATTATTCCTCTGCAAAGTTCTGACACTAGCAATGGTGTGATGCTGTGTTTTTATTTCCTCATACCTCACTGCACGTGCTGCATACATGTGACTGATTCTGTCTGCCTGGTCAGGGGAAAGCACACACATGCAATTTAGAAACACTTTTACCACGCATCATTTAGAGACAACAATATTAGAGTAACACACATTTGTGCTTCCCCTAGATACAGAGACAGATGTGCTGGAAACAATATAATCTTTGTCTAGACAATCAGGTTCTCAACTATGAGGTGCAGGATCAAATGCCTTGTCACTTATGGAATTTGAAAGAGTGGCCAATCAAGTGCTTTGTTTGATTGTTAAAAAATGAGTCAGTCTGACATTTTAAAAATGCAATAATTCACATATTAAAAATTACATTTCTTGGTTTGTGAGAATATTTGAACCTTTTAGGTCATGAGTTGAGAAACCCTGATGCAGCACATTATTTCTCACGCTCTTTTACTCTCTGGCTGGGCTGAACATCTGTGAAGCTGTTCATTAACTAACCAACGATGTATTTCACTTTAGGCACGAGTCATGAACTCTAAATTAAATTCAGGTTAATAACTATGACTCCAGACCAGAGAGTGAAACCAGTGCTCTGTGTGGTCTGGTAACTCTGCAGTCCCCGTGTGGTCATTGTTGCTCTGCTTGTTTACAGAGGGCATGCTGACCCTGCGGGCCAAGCCCCCCACTGAAGCAGAGTTCGTTGATAGTTTGCAGAAACTGAAGCTGGCCTTCAACCTCTTGGTGAGATATCACAGCTCCTAACCCTTCCGTGTTTTTTAGTCTCTCTCACTTTCTCGCCTTCCTCACTGTCTGTCTGTCTGTCTGTCTGTCATTGTGCCCCCTGCAGGCCAAACTGAAGAAACACATACAGAACCCCAGTGCATCTGAGCTGGTTAATTTCCTCTTCGGTCCCCTGGAGCTGGTAAGAGCTAGTCATTTGTTCAGACCAATTGACAGTCTATGGTTTGGACTCACCCAAACAGGTTTATATGAATGAAGGCGGTTACCATGTGATGTCATCATCCTGAGTACTTGGTGATTTTTACTGTAAAAATCTGTCAGGTTTACAAATACAGCCTGTCCTTACATACCTTCAGTGTTGACTGCTGGTTTTTCTTGGACATCTGACAGAAATACAGTGATCCCCCTTACATTGACAGAATAAAATCATTTCAGTGTCGTAGACAGACATTCCACTAATTGTTCTTTTGGGGCACCACACCCAGCGACGTGGCTCAGGTGCAGCCGCTCTTATGTAATGTTGGTTTTCTCAAGCCACAGTGCTCAGCCACACCTTCGATACTGCTGGATGGAAAACACAGAGACACTGGGATTAGGCTCCACGCTGATATGCTGCCTCAACCTCTGGACATGTTGGATTTTTCTTGATAAGGTCAAGATAAAGCCAGAGCAGTAATATTCAAAGCAATGTCTCCAGGTCACTCTATCCCTGACAATAATTCTCCACACACAAAAGCTTCAAATGCATGTGTTTGTAAAGACATTCATATTTGAGTGTATTTTTAGAGAGAGAAAGAGATTTTTGTTGGACAGTATCTTGCTGTCAATATTGCATCCTGATACTGCTACATTTGACTTATTTTGGGCTTTTGTGCTTTCCAAAAAAAGTGTCTTTAGATCCAACAGATGAAATATTATAAAGTTTAATTTCTTCAATTATTACGTGGGCTGAATTTCAAACCTCATTACATTTTCAGGATTGGCCTGAGTGTGTCAAGAGAACTGAAAGCTTGAAAAAATGTTGAGATGGCAACGTTTTGTCATGTCTTTAATCTTGTTAACTTATTGTTTAAGAGAAATTGAATTTACTTTCAGATAAGAAATTGGTACATTTGCTTATTTAAACGGTGTTTAAGAAATGCATTCACATTAACAGTATCAATGCAGACTCAGAAAACGTTTATGAACCAGAAGTTTTGTGAACAGATTTGCACTGAATGCATTCACAGGTGCTGCAGAGCTGTGGAAGTCCTGAACTGGTGCGTTCGATCATTTCCCCTCACCTTTCCAAAGATGCTGTGGACTTCCTGCGGGGACACCTCAGCCCCAAAGAGATGACCATCTTTGAGCTGCTCGGGGATGGATGGACCAAACCCAGGTACAGAAACAGCTGCATGTCTGTTAATTGATGCTTACATACACTGATTGCAGTGAGCTACCATTCAGAATGCTGCTCTGTTAAGGATGACCATTTTCATCTAGTTTTATTACATTTTGAACCTCCTGTGTTTCCTCATTTAGAATTAATGATGGCGTTTCCTCAGTACCTGTTCTTATCTAGTTTACTTAGTTTTTGGATTGTGGGATAGAGGTGGGGGAGGGAGTCATGTTGTTGCTGTTTGATTTATGTGGATGTAAAGCACTTTGTGATACATTTGTTGTATGAAAAGTGCTATACAAATAAAGTTTGATTGATTGATTGATTGATTGATTTGACCATCCTGTTCCTCCTCCTCCTCTTGCAGAGCAGAGTGGCCGAGGGATCAGTGCGCTCCTCCTTATTACCCAAAGTTTCGTAATGGCTGGGAGCCAGCGGCAGAGCTCTTCAGGACAGCCCCGTGGGAAACAGAAGGACCCATGGCTCATCCGGGCCCACCCACCAGCCCAGATTACAGAAAACACTCAACTGAAGATGTAAGGGTCGTGTTTGTTAGCAACTAGTCTATATCAACTATCTCAGATCCTAACGACTAGAACTGTGGCTAAACTTTCCTCTTTTTTTTTTTTTTACAGTATTATGGAACTCATTCTTCAAACTCATCCAATGGGCAAGCAACAGTGTTCCTCACATACTTTTCTGTCTCTTTCAAACACGTAAATATATGAAACAGGGATGAGAGGATACCGTTTGTCTTTACAGATCTTATAATGGGATGCCCCAGAGACGCAAATATGCCAAAATTCGCTACCACTTCGTAGCAAGGAACGCCAACGAGCTGTCAGTGCTGCAGGATGAGATCCTGGAGGTAGAACACAAAGTCATATTGGCTTGCCCTTCATGTGATTATTGACAAAAAAAATCAAACGTGCAATGTAGCATTCGATAGCTTCGAGCCTTCGTCAAGTTCAATAACTCAACTTTGCTGTGTCTGCTGTGCTAAAATTGTAAAATTGACCAGAAGCACTAAAGCAGATTCAGTTGTATTTAGAACAAGAGGTTGCAGAAGCAGAACTGCAGATCTCAGTGCTGTGGAGCGAGATGTGAAATGTGAAATGTGCCCCACAGGTGATAGAGGATGACAAACAGTGGTGGAAACTGCGAAATCGCAGCGGCCAAGCCGGCTACGTCCCTTTTAACATCCTTGACGTTGTGAAGATAGAGGAGCCGGATGCCGTGTTCAGCCAGGTGACCTGCTGCACATACATCAAATGCATCAACATTTCATTAATAAACTATCACCCATCAAAGTTTTCTGGTAGTTCTGTTTAAACGCAGCTGTTTTAGCGATCTATAATAGATGTTATGTCCTGGCAGAGAATGTCCAGTCACTGAATTTTAGTTACAGAAAACGTTTTAAGGTCAATATTTGATATTAACATACAAGGCTCTCTGCAGACTTTAAACCCAGTTGACCAGCATGCATTGCAGCCACAATATGTCATTTTAACCTTCTACCTACAATGTCTCAGCATCACCTCCGTCACTGTGCCTTCAATTATAATCCGTATTTCAAATGCACAAGTGCAGAACATTTCTGTTTAAATTTCTTTAAATAATCTGGACACAATCAGATACCAGCTGTGCTGCAACGTGTGGAATGATTAAAACAATAAATGATACCATCTGTACTGTTAATAGTCTGCAGTTGATGATAGTAAAAAATATTATGCATATACATTTTATTTTAACCATAACCAAAAATGTAACAGACTCCAGGAATGTTTTAGAATATCTCTGAGCAAAGATAAACAACAGTGTTATGGGACCTAAGAAAACTGATCCTAGACCAGTGCGGCTTTATGTTTAAACTCTCTGCACTTGTTGTGCAGCGATAGGTTCACACCCTCAGTGAAACCCTGAATTCCTACAGACACCCACTGCATGTATTCATGCAGCATGCAGGTTCAACAACACTGCAGCAGCTCCTGCATGCATCTTCTCTTTCTGGTGTCAAATACTTTCACACACATATTTTGCTTTTGGCTCCTGGGCAAAAATGTATCAACCAGAGTGAAAGACAAACCAGTTTTTGTAATAATACTGGCTGTGTTTGGGTTTCCAATGTTTGTGTGTGCAGCAAGGCTACAGGACGTCGCCTCCTGGTACCCTGAACCATGGAGACAGCTTCAACAAGGGACGAGTCAAAGACAAAAGTGAGTGCACACAAACAAGTCAACAACATCAGACTAAGGATAAGACATTTATTTAAGTTGCTTTTACAAGTTGTTGCTCCTGTTGTGATATCTGGTACCACCCTGTTCCTGTGTGCTGCAGTGATGGATGAAGTCAACAACGAGTTATTGCTGAAGATCACTGCTAATAAACAGCCGCAAGCCAGGAAGTTCCGTGTGGAGCGACCATCAGGCAGCCAAGTACCACTCACCTTTGAGTCAACCCCGGAGCAGGTGACCACATGGCTCAAAATGAAGGATTTCTCCAAATCGTAAGTCACCCATGGTGCTCATCAATCCAGACAATCAAATGACGTTTATAGAAGTTTTCCCTGACACTGAAAGTATTAGAAGCCTATATATTTGGCTTTTATTTCATCAGTTTTAGAGCGCCGTCAGTAATAGATTTCTGGTACTTTACTTTATGTCAGACATTTGTGATTTATTGAAAAATACTCTTTATGTTGTGATTCCATCAGGATCAGGCAAATGTTGCTCAGGTTTATTACCAAATACCTTCCAATGATTAATACAGCTGTACTTTAGGTTAGAAAACACTAGAAACTGAGATGGTGAACATTCTCAAAATGATATCTACTCAGTGTACTCAGTAGTTGAATGTATGTTAAATAAAGAAAACCAGTAATATGTTTTGTGAGATTGGGTGTTTGAATACTCTCTTCTGGACTCTCTTGTTTGCAGTACTGTTGAGTGTTTGGGGATCCTGACCGGAGCTCAGCTGTTCTCTCTCAACAAAGAAGAGCTGAAGGCCGTGTGTGGAGAAGAAGGAGGCCGTGTGTACTGTCAGGCCACCGTGCAGAAAGCACAACTGGAGGTCACTCACTCACTCACTTGTTAGAGCTTGCAGGATAACTGTTTCCCAACTTTAAGATAAAGCTGTTTATGGGTAATGAGCACATGTTTAAACAGCACTAGTGTCTACCTGGGCATGTGAGGACAAAGACTATTACAGGTGCAGTTTAAGGTGTGGGTGTGCATGTGAACGTTATAATTAAAAACTGTTAAAAGAAAATGATGAAGAAAACAATTCCCAACAGCTGGATAATTACACTATAACCCACAGACGTGACACATATCTCGACTTAACCATACAGAACTGGTCAAAAGAAATACCTAAAAAGCAATTACACCAGAGTGTTAAATCAAAATATAAAGTGAATGAATCCGGATGAGAATGGTATAAACTCTATTCCGGTAACTACTTACCTGTATTAGAACTAATTATTGTTTTAAATTAATTTATGACACGTAATTACATTTAATACATCATCACTGAGCATAATTACATTATTCAAAAAATGGAAAAAACTAGCAATGAGCGCTGACTCAGGTGTTTTGAGAAGTAGGAAGTATTTTCAAAGATGAGTAAAATCTCAGGAAAAAGGGTCTTTCCCATATTTCTAAAAATATTTTGTATGTAAGATAAAGAAGATGCTTCTGTTTGTCCTGGTCTCCTCCTCACCTTTACACTCAAACAGTTTAACAGTGTCGTTTCCATTCTTTCTGATTATCCATTCAATGCCAAGTGAAGACCTGTTATTTATCAATTCTTAACAAGCATTCATAATTATATTTTACATGTATCCATTTTTTAAGCATCCATTTGTATTGATTATGCCGTGTCATCCTTATTGATTCCCTCAGCATTAACAGAATCATTCACTGTGTATTCTCCTCTTTTCAATGCTCTATGCAGGTTATTGTTTACAATGTATTCACTGTTATTGACAGTTTTATAGGCCTAATTATTCCAGTGTGGCTCCTCAGTATTCATTTTTTTTATTTTTTAAAGGAAAGTTAATGTTCTTCTTTTCCCCATACAGAAGTCCAGTGGAGACTCCGAGCTGCAGGAGATCATGAAGCGGAGGCAGGAGAGGATCAGCTCTGGAGGCACAGACTGATGGAGTGTGACAAACCCTCGTTCTTCCTCTCAGCTCTAACTGCAGCAGCTCCCTCAATCAGTCGACGGTTAATGATGGCCTCCGAAATGTTGTATACATTTTTAGTTGTATATTTATTTTGTATCAACCAATGTGTATGTACAAGTGTTTTGATGATGTAATTATAGTTGCTTTTGTTCTCTTAGCCTCGTGAAATTCTGTCGTATGAAATGATGTCCATATGCATAATGTACAGTATTTGTGTGTGTGTGTGAATGTGTGGACGTAATGGACGTACCAATATGTACAAGAACAGTCCATGGTTATGCTTATTGTCCATATTGCAGCTATCTACTGAATGATTTGTAGATCTTTTCTTTTTCAATTTAAATATGTGCCAGAATTTGTGACACATTTTCTGATATATAGCCAATAATGTTCATATTACTGTGTACAGTTAAAACACAAAATAGAGCACGCTCTATAGTGATTCTACAGAACGAGTTGTTGCTTATATTCAGGATTTGGGCGAGCTTGCAGCACATAGACAATGTCATAATCCTTCATGAAGTTATTGTCAATATTAGTGAGGTACTATCAGTAATGTGTTCTTAAGCAGCATGATATGTTATGTGTAAACTGCACTCTCTCTCACACACACACACACACACGCACGCACACACACGAGTAATAACAAGCAAATGAGAGTGTGTTGTTCATGTACGAATACTTAAATGAAAGTTTTGACAAATATTTGTGGGGGGTTGTAAATATCATGGGGCACACATTAAAAAAAGAATACAATTTAAAAAAAAAACAAGCTGGGTCAATCTTTGAAATCACATCTGTTTTGTTTGTATATTTGTCTTGTGTTTGTCGGTGGATTTATTAGTCCAGAGGTGGAAAACAAATACAATCAGTAAATTCCTTTAATGTACTCTGTAAGATCAAAACAAGAGCAGCAGGTTAAGTTTACAGATGCAAATCAAATGACGTGTAATTGTCATGTTGTATTCTTTTAAAGTGAGTTTCATTTGAAATAAAGAAAAAGAAAAAAAGCATCACTTTAAACACCGTTTTTACAAATGTATTTATAACACGATACAAACTGTTGTTGAAGACACTGTAAGGTGATGTAGAGAAATCCTGAGAGTGCTAAAAACACTGCACAGAATCCCAAAAGACTGAATTGTACTCTTACATTAAGAAATGACTTTCACACCAATAATTACATTATAAAACCAAACAGATACAATCAGTGTATGATGCTGAAGAGGAGAAAACAGCGCTCCTTCAAGGTGCAGTGTAGGAAATCCAACTCATTTGTGGAGATATGCATCCAGCCAGAGGTCTCCTGAGTGTTTCAGTGACCTGACAAAAAAAATCAACTACTAAGTGTTTTGTCTGTATTCTCACTGTGGCTGTATTATTTGCACTCTAAGCCTTTGTTCAGGTAATCTAAACACAGCTGCTGCAGCCGAACCTTACAAACATCATGTGTTCCCTTTAGTACAATATTATTATCATTATAATAGAACTCACCGGATAACATCAGCGAGGCCCTGCCACATTGTTTTCACCTGGTAAGGGATGCCGTGTTTCTCACACAGAGAGTGGACAAGCGGAGCCACCCTGTGGTAGTTGTGCCGCGGCATTGTGGGAAACAAACTTCAGTGAAAAAAGGGAAGAAAAAAATCAATTAGAAAAATCAACTAACATGTTACCAAATGTTATTTACTGTCTATTGTAAACAGCTGAGTGAAACCAGATAAATGTGACACGTCCTTTTAGAGGTAAACTATATCACTCGAAGTAAGAAGTCTTCTCAAGTTATAATGTGCTGCATGTTTATTCTTTATAATTCATTTTCACATAAAATACAGCAGATTTGAAATTCATGAATGTATAAAAGATCCTCATTGCTTTCTTATTTCTAGATAATTTCAGTGAATTAAAAAAAAGAGTTAAAAAAGACACTACAGGGGTGTTGAATCTATTTCAAAATTGCTAACGGCTCCTCCTGAACCCTCCATCCTGATGTTCAATAATCGTCTTACTGGTGTTCGATTTGGAAGTTGAGGTGTCCACTGAACCAGTCATTGAAGCGGGACTGCTCAATATTGCAGGTGGCCTGTAACTAAAATTGGAGGATGAGACAGTAGAGTGAAAAGATAGGTGGTTTTTTCAGAGACAGTATTTAGAGGATCCAGTTACCTGCATGGTCAGCCAGTCTCGGTGCTTCTCGTGGTCGATGTCCATCGGCAGGTGATTCATCTGAGTCACCCACACGAACCAGTGACTCTCCAAAAACCTGCCGTTCATAAAACACACCAGTAACCCAAAAATGTGTGAACAAGCTGCATCGGCATGAAGCATCACTCATTCTCTAAGTTTATTTAACGACGAGTAATAAAACATCCAATGTTTTTGAACAACTTTGAGATGGCCCGTTTCTGAAAAATGCCTTCACCTCGCTCCTTATTGGAAGTTCAGGTGTCAGTGAATGATGATCTTTAAAATGGTCTGGTGATGCATTCAGTGCGTGTGTTGAACTGTAGTTTGTATAAGGGGTGTGTGTCTGTGTAGTTTGATGGCAGTTTACTATAGTACGACATTTATTCATCCACTGGGGAGGTACCAAGAGCTACCAATAGCAAACAGCAGCAGTGTAGTTTAGCTAAAAGAGAAAGCTAATTGCAATTCAAAATAGGAAAAAAATACACCAGGTTTTAAAAGAAAAGATGACAGAACATTTGAAGGCCTTTGAACAGCTGGAGTGGCAGCTGGAAGTTAAAGTATGCAAGTAAAGACATGTTGCATTGTTTTTGTTATCCGTGTATCAATAGGTAGTGCAGGCATCAAAAAAGAATCTTGGACAGGAGTTTCTCAGTGGATTAATGTTTCCAAAACAGTTTAGTTATTTAACATCATTTGAATGTTTTACCTAACAAAGCTGATGAGCGCCACAGAGCCCAGCAGGCCGTACAGAGGGAGGTAACAGCACAGGTAGCGAAGGTAAAAAGACATGGACCAAGCCAGATCCTTCACAAAGGCGACAGGGTTGATTTGATTAAAGATTATTCTGTTATTGTCAAAAAAATCACAAGCAAGCACTTCATTAACCCGCTCCCCTCCCCAACTCCTGTCAGCAAAGAGAACATCAGAAGACAGCTTCTCACCCCCCAGTCATGGCGGGAAATCATTGTGCGTATGATCTGAATGTGAAAGTAGACGGGAATAAGAAGCGGTGGGCCAACTAGAAGAGAGAAAAAAAATTGTTATTCTTACTCATTCATGTCACACATTTCCTTTTTTGATTAATCCGAGGAACATACCCAGGAGGAAGTACTGGTGTTGGTGGTGATAGGGCATGTATTTGATCTTCTTAATGCCGTACTGTAACAGAAGGTGATGCAGAGTAAGCACAGTGGCAAATCTAACGCTTGATTATACTGGATGTTTGGTGGGCTGTTGTGCTACTTGCCTCCACTGGCTGAGTTGCTCCAACCACAAAGACGTGCAGCATGTTGACATCAGGGTCCTTGCTGAAGATGTTGGGTTTAGCGTGATGCTGGAAATGCCGGTGGTTCCACCAGTTTGCAGACGCCCCCTAAGGAAAAAAAAGTCACTCAAAGCATTTGAACGCTTTTAAGAAAATAATTCTAAAGACACAAGAAGACACGTTACCTTTACATGGCCAATGACAAACTTTTGCAGCATGTGGTTCCAGCTAGACTTCTTGAAGACAGACAGGTGGCCAAAATCGTGCTGCAGCCACCCGGCCTGCGACTGGAAAAGAAAAGGGAAAGTTTAACGTATGAAGTCTGTTTGCTGCAGAGGTTAATTCACAATTCCTTTAGGGACAATAATGGTAAGTTACCTGAGCAGTCGCCTGCAAGATGGAACACAGGAGGGTCAGCGTCCAGCTGGTTCCCCAGAGCCAGATGATGAGCCAGGCGAGGGCCTCCAGCAGCAGGATGTGACCCAGGTGGAGACAGAAGAACAGAGGCTGAGCCCGGAACAAGCCCTCGCTCTCCGCCTGCATGCGTAAACTGTGGAAATCCTGTGTGATGGCCACCTGAGGAGAGAAGAAGAATTAGAAAGGCCATGTAAAACATTAAAAACATGTTTTCACTGATAATTTAATTGCAGCAGTAAAGAAAAGGACAAAAAGGCGTAAAGGCAGTTTGAGTCATTTAACGGCTAATGAAACATGAGTGTTCATGATCGAACTCTGTAAGACTCATGAATAAAACAACAGACCTGTGAACATCCCTGACTAACTCCTTTTCTCTTTTCCTCAGGTCTTACTCTACGTGTCACTAAAGCTTCCACATGAATAATAATGTAAGGTTTCTTTATACAGTGCTAACAATCTGACACGAAGCTCACATTTTTGTCCCGGTCCTGGCTCGGCTCTGACGCTGCCAGCACTCCGATCTGCAGAGGTTTCAGAAACTTCTGCACAAACTTCACATCAGGGTGAAAAGCAGTGAACGCCTCCTGGAGCACAAAGAGGAGAGATCCTGTCAGCGAGGCAGTAAGTAGGAGGATGCATTGGGATCAGATAAGTGAGAGTACCAACAGAGCAGAATTAAAACAAAGCCCTGTATAAACATTTATATTGAGTGATCCCAGAGGTATTACCAGAAAAACGTACTTCCGTATCAAATGTGGAAGAACAACTTCTGCCATAATATGGCCACTGTGAGGTGTGTTGTTGATATGGTTGGACCAATATGTTGATACAGTATTTTATTACTGTCCTGACTCATGTGATACAATAATCATGTTGTGATATTTTAATTAAGAAAAAAAAAGTGATCTAAATAGTCCCTGCTATTTGTTTTGGTGGCACCAATGACAAAAAATATGGTTATGTGAACAGTAGTTTATTGATCAAAAAAGTTGAAGACAGGATTTAAAAAAAAAAAAAGACAATGGAGTAAGGTAGTACAGAGGTGAAAAGAAGTTAAACTATAATGTTATTGTGTGTCACGTAACATGTATCCCGTGTCGTGTTGTGTCATGAGGGACCCTTTGATTGCCACCCCTAGATCATGTGGAAACTCCCTAAAGCACATATCATCTTAATAGTCTAAGTTTTCTAAAAGAGAACACTTCCTTTGCGATGTCTTTAACAGAAAAATGCAGGTAAAGCAGTGAAAGAGTGATCTCTAACAAGGGATAGACCAATACTGTATGTGTTAGACTTTTTTTTTTAAACAGTGTGTAATTTGACTTATTCTAGCCTTTAAAACTTGAAAGACACCATCTGAGAAGTTTGGATTTGTAAAATGTATCTGTGCATGACCAGACACCTCAATGAACTTTTTTTTAGAAGGTCACGAGCAAATATTCTGAACAGCTTTTGGAACGAGGGCAAAATATTGTACAACAAAGGTGAAATTCTGGCTTAAAGCGAACCAGATCTGTACCCATTTTCTGAACTGTTGAATATTACATTTCTGATTTGGACCACGGCTCTCAGACAAATGTATTGGAGTGGGATAGTATTTTCTAGTAGGGTCTTATTTTTAGAACAATGAGGTGGAGAGAGAGTATTCAACAGGAAAGCAGTGTACCTCAAAACAGAACCCAAGTAAAACCTTTTTGACTACTTTGCTTACATGTATAAACATCAGAACATCTACATCCTCATAAAATGTGTGCAGTAGAATAAAAAGACATGGTGTCACCGTGGCATCCTCTCCAGCGTAGTGGCTGATGACCCTGAAGCCTCCTGGGTGTCTTTTGGCCCACTGTGAGATGTTGTAAACCTTTCTATCGATAACCAGCCACTGGTCATTCCTGTTGCAGTGACTCTGCACCTCCTCCCAGGTGTAGACTCCAGCAGCTCGTCCCTCTCCTGCCTCCGTCAGCTGGCCTCCACCCCCCATCCTCAGTAGGCTTACTGTGTGTGGCCTGGATCCTCCACCTGCACAGTGAAACCCAGACAGACAAGAGTCTGACACCTGGACGTGAGACTGGTGGTTAGTGTGTCCTGAAGCCCACTAACAGACTGTGCAGAGGAGGCATTTACAGGAGCTTTGTAACCTGTTGCTCTGTTTACTGTAAGCACCAAGCTGATTGGTAAGGAAGACAAAGCGCAGGGCAACATCTTCACTAATAATTGATGATGAAATCCGACAACCAGGAGGCTGCTGATAAAGCAGGGCGGATTTCCCCATTTGACTTTGCATCGTTTTATCAGCACGAACAATAAACTTGAACGTAAATGCAACATGCTCATTATCAAATGGTTAAATTCAGGAGAGAGAAAAAAACCACACACAGCCTATATAGTCCAAGGTGTGTCTAAAACCGTTCCCTTTTTAACACAGCAGGGCATGCAGGCTATTGGTCGCTGATTTAATAAAAAATGCACTTTAAAGATAAAGATCAGAGCTTTTAAACTGCTAACAGCCTATCGATTAACGTTAACCGCTTATTAATCGATTGATTTTACAATAAGCTACAATGGCAGACGTCGGGTGGCAGCACCCAACATGAAGATGAAAAATATTTCAGACTTACAGAGCTCAGGTTTGGGCTTCTGTTCCCCGGTATTCAGTCACATTCACACACCGATTCACTTTTATTCACTCCCGTTCCGTTCACATCCATTTTAAACACCAAACATCCCACATTTTTATCCTCAGACTTCCCCCCCCAAAAAAAATCCACGGACTCATTCACCCACTCATTCAGTGCGAATTCCGAGCGGATCATTCGAGGGTTTGCGGGCCAATCGGCGCACAGTAAATCCTGGAGCACAGACTGCTGTGCAATAGGCTCAATAAACAGCTCATCTCAGTGTCACTGAGGCGTCTGTGTGCACACGTGGAAAAAAAGTGAAGGCTACACTTTCCTCATTTACAGGACTACAATATGGTCGAAGGAGTTTGCATTAAATTAGCCTATTAACACAAGTTAAAACAGACTTACTACAGTGCAGAAGAACTATCTTATAAAGCCGAACTCAAAGTCCCCAAAGTGGGAAACAAACAGGATATTTAGAATAGCCTAAATAATGTACTATTTCAGAATGAAAGGTGATAAGATTATAATTATGATGCATTATTGCAGCTGTAATAGAGGAGATAAACAGGCTACAGATACTGTTAAAAATCTAAATCCATATACAACATGATCTATGTATATGTTTATATTCTATAATAACATTTGAATCAAACACATGTCTGATAAATGTATGGATGTAAGAAGCACAATAATGGCTTATAGTAGTTAAATAGAGTAGTAGTCTTAAATATAGCATTAAAGGATATTCTCAGGCAGAAGCAGGTCAGCATTTAGAAATATGGGTACCTCTAAGTATTTCTTTTACATAAGATAACACATTTTGCTGTTAAAAATGTTAACTAAGATGTGATATGGTGTTAAATGCTGACAGTTAAAATATAATATTAAGTGGTTGAAAGTCTGGTTTTGAGACGTTCAATTGCTTGATATTTGAATGATCTTAAAAGGAAAATGCAAAATATTGATTCTCTAATGTATGTTACTGTAATAAATAATTTCGCACAATTTAAGTAGGTCTAAATAAAAAAAGTAAAAAAAAGTGCATTTAGAAATATGTGTAAATGCCTTTGGTCATTTTCTGTGTATCATAGGTCAACATGAGTCTGCACAGTCAGCAGTCATGTTGCCAACTGTAGGCTATATAACATCATCAGATTACTGCTGCAGTCTCCCCTGCTCCCCTCTCCCTCAATACAATTCAATCAACGTTTTTTTCTGCGGTTTTTTACATATATGAAGATTAGGAGACTAGAATATTCAGTAGCCTATTTTATCTTTATTCCGACAGCAACAACATAATGAACAAAGGTAGCCTACATTAATTTTTTTAATGTATTGCAGTTCCTTCCTCAACCAGCAGATGGTGCAGATGTGTTCCTTTAGTTAAAACAGCTACCTTACTTGTCCTTATTTAACCTCGAGGAGGCAGCAGATATTATGACAGTCTTGGGTTGCACCCAGAAATGCAAACAAGGATGTTATACAAACCAAATGGGATGTTTTATTAGTAATCATATGCTCTTGATACATAAAGTAAAACGATCTTCAATGTGTGCATTTGTTGTTGTTTTTTTATTCTTAGTATTTATTTCCATATGTTTCCCATGCTGACTAGGTCATGGAGTTCTTCATCTGCATTCAACACATCCACCTCAGCAGTCACATCCTTTCAGCGTCCGAGCTCTCTGCCTGTCTGTTGGCCGCTTGCAGTCCATTGTGTCATTTCAGGGTCGTTTCAATGCGGAACAGAAATTTGCAAATCAGCTCTTCGGTCCTTGGCATATCAGACAGGATTATCCTCAAGCAGCGCTCGGCCTGTCTCTCTGTTTGTCTGCTTCTTCTGCCACTGCTCATCAGGCCGACACGCGCACTGTACATCTGACCCTTGCAGCTTTTTTAAGGCCTTCCTTCTGTATCACAACCAACCGGCTGTCAGTCACACAGCTGATATCGTAGAGTATTCCCCAAAGTCGAAAGTAATCTCCATGAACCCTTCTACTCGTTTGATTCCAACTTACTTTTATTATTATTATTATTAAGTGCTATTGTAATTATACAACTTAATCACCTTTGCCTCACTATTGATTTTTCTCCTCTCTTCTAAAGTGTTTGTTTTTTGTCTCCTTCTTTTGATCTGGTTTGTCTCTGTGTGCATGTAAAGCACTATTGATCAACTTTGTTGTGTTTCGAGGGCTATGAAAATAAATTTGATATCATTTCATTGGATCTGTGGACTGAAATTGTTCTCTGTTTTGTATTAAAATATTGAGCATACATACAAACGAAATATAATAAAATATAATAAAAATATGTATTGCCTAAACTGAAAAGATCCATATATTAATATATTATATTTTAATATAAAGTATTACCTGCATTAGCATGGTAAAGTGATTTATGTTTTACCTTACTTTACCTAAGATCTGTTACTACATGGTGTTTCTTATTAAGGTTATTATTGTAAATGAAAACTTATTTTAAAAAGTAATATTTAAAATAGAACATTTTTGTTTTTTGTTGTTGACACTAAAATAAAAATGTGGCTTTACAAACAGATAACTTACTGAATAGTGTGTTTACAAGAATAACTACAATTATGTTAAAGTAAAGAGAAAATGTCTTTAGTTTTCAATCAAACTGTAACACAACACATATCCTTACAATTTGTCTCAGGCATTTCAGTTTTAATTCTGGATGAGCTTGCTGAAGTTACAACTGTTTCCCTTTTCTTATAAAATAGTTGTATAGTGTATTTTGATATCTTTCTCTGAACCATTTACAATTCTGGGGCAAAAAAACTAAAACTGATAAAACTAAACTAAAACTAAGCATTTAAAATTTTAAAATAACAAACCAGCATTAAAAAAGTATTCAAACTAAACTGCAATGAAGAACTGTAATAATGAAATATCCTGTGTTTTGATGAAAGTGAAAGCACAGATGTAATAATTCATAGCACTTTTTAGGAATGAGAATGACCTGTTTCAGTATTTTATAATTTTTTTTATCAATAGGGATGTAAAGATTAATCGTGAGGCAGTTAAAAATCGATTCAAAGGTGTCAAGGTTCACATCGGTACTAAAAATGAATCGCAGTAATATCGTGAGCGGGGGCTGTTGGTTGTAACAAGCAGGCGTTTATCATGGCAGCTGCCGAGGCCAAACCACACCAACAAGCGGGTTTGCAGCCCTGCTCGTCCAAACGAGAGAGGAGAGATTAAGAGGTGCATTTGTGTTTCATGAAAAAATTAAAGGAATCTTTGTTAGTCCTCTGATAATTTGTCTTCACTCTCATTTTGTAAAATAAATCGTGAAAGAATCGTATCGTGAGTTGAGTGAATCGTTACAAGATAATTCATATTGTGCACACGAGATAAAAACTTCACGACTACACTACTTCAAAACATGACGTCCACTGGCTCCCCATCCCCCAGTGTATCAACTTCAAGCTCCTCATCATCACCTTCAAAGCCCTTCACAACCTGGCTCCCCCCCCACCTGTCTCACCTCCTCCACCGACACACTCCCACCCGCACTCTCAGGTCTGCAGATGCAAACCTCCTGTCCCCCCCCCCGTCCCCCCCCCGTCCCCCCCCTGCAGGACAAACCTTCAGTCCTGGGGGGGACATGGCTTTCTCTGTTGCTGCTCCCACCCTCTGGAACTCACTCCCAAAAAACATCAGAGACATTCATTGAACTGTCCTCGTCGTTTTTTGTTTTGTTTTATGGTTTTATATTTTGTCAAAGCGTCTTTGAGTTCTTAGAAAAGCGCTATTAAAAAACAATGTATTATTATTATTATTATTATTATTATTATTATTATTATTATTATTAATAATAATAATAAACATGAACATAGTTTGAGTCTGGTCTCACGTTTGACATTGTGTTATTTTACGGGTCATTTTTGTGTCTGTTCTGTGTCAGAGCAGAACGTCACCCACAGACTGTGTGTTAACTGGTCTATAAAAACCTGCTGAAGCTAATGTGCTTCTCTGTGTGATACAAAGCAGCACTGAGGAGACCATCTTTGGAGCGTCAAGGAATGGCTGTGTGATGATTACTGGTCTTTTACTGGTTTTCAATGTGCTATGCGTGTGGTTCTTTACAGAGATGGAAGAAGTATTTAGAGTAAAATAGAACAATGTGCACTCTCTTCCTGTATAGACACATTAACTTAAATATGAAAACATAAAACTACATTTTTAAGGTATACTGTCAACATTCCTGCCATCTGTTTTATATCTTCAGGTGTAACAGTTTTTTTGGGGACGCTAGTCGAGGGTACATTTTTCTGATCTTCTCACAGGATCTTAAACTGATGATTTCAAAATCAAAATTTAACTAAACTGAGTGTGAGTATGAAGTTGCATAGTAAACAGTAATTCCCAGATCAAGTATTTGAGTAGAAGTGGGCTGTTCAGGTACTTTCCACTGGTGTTTATTTCTGTTATTTCACTGTTGAAGGTTCAAAACTTTCTTGTTGGACTATTATTGGTTCAAAGTCACCATCCACCATCACATTGACTGATTATTAAAAAAAAGTTATAATTCTAGTTATCATAACTGAGACATGCAGGACAAAATACAGAATGACTCATGGGAAATAGATGTGTGTGTGTGTGTGTGTGTGTGTGTGTGTGTGTGTGTGTGTGTGTGTGTGTGTGGATTGTATGTTTGTGTGTATGCTCAATTCTAGGCATTTGAAGGGCAATACAAATAAATAAATAAATAAATAAATTTGCTATCTAAACAGTTGGGGAAGCTTAATGACGAGCACTTTTTTTAAAACTCGTGTTATTTTTTTCTTCTTATACACACACACACACCCACACACACACACCCACACCCACACACAAACACACACACACACACACTGACCATGTGATGTGAATGCCCTCTGCTCCGGTTTCAGAGAAGGGAGGGAGGCAGCAGTTCAATGTAAACCCTGTCATTGATGGAGGAACATGAAGCAGCAGACTCACTCATCGGTCCTCGCTGCAATTTCCTCTAATGTGCACTTTTTTTTTCTTTCCTCCGGCGCGCGCGGATTTTAACTCCTCAGTCCTCGGCCTCTGTGATGGGGAGCACGTGCGTTAACTAACAGGCTGGATTCCATTAACTGTTTTCTTTGCCGCCGGCAGGGTCACCGAGCTGCGCACTCACTGTGGAAATCCTCCCGTCACAGGCTGGCAGAGGGGCAGCTAACGGACTCTTTAGTCCTTAAAAGTGCTTCATTTTATCCTGCGCCGGATCACGTGAGCAGGTGGCCTCGAAGCTGCGCGCGACCTCTCGAGCCTCGAGGAAGTTTAAGGAGAGGGTAAGGACTGCAGGAATTCAATTTCAGCTCAAAATTCAGCTGTACTTTGCTGATCCAGCTACCGGCAGCACTATTACTATTATTACAATGATTATTACTGCTACTGTTTCTATTATAGCCTTTTATAACTACTACTATTATTACTATGATTATTACTGCTACTCTTTCTATTATAGCCTTTTATAACTATTATTATTATTACTATGATTATTACTGCTACTGTTTCTATTATAACTACTACTATTATCTCTATTATTGCCTTGTTATAACTACTACTATTATCACTATTACTCCACAGTTGCTTACTTTCTTCTGGAGTTTTCCGATGGACCGGTTAATGAAGGGGTGAACAGACACCTGACAAAAAGCTGTGACATGGCTGCCAGAGTTTTGATTGGCTCGCACCATGATGCTTTGCGGCACCGGCGGGATCAGCCCAACACCAGCACCAGCTGCAAGGCTGAGAGTTAACTTGTCACAGATACTGCCTCATCAAATGACTCTGTCCTGATGCACTGAGGACTCAGCGGCTGCAGGCCACAGCATGGGCAACTCCTCCGGCAAGCAAGACGAAGAAGAGGAAGGAGAGGAGGGCGGGAAGGATGGCGAGGACGCCGAAATTACAGAGAAGAAGAAGAAGAGGAAGGAAGAGGAGGAGGAAGTGGAGGCGGAGCTTCCGGTGGGAGTGGAGGAGATGTTTGAGAGTGGAGATCCCGTGCTGGACTTGAGCTATCGTAAGTTTAAGCGCCTACCTGCACGTGTTTGTGGACTGATGCATCTGGAGAAGCTGTATGCTTGCGGAAACAGTCTGCGCACTCTGCCCGAGAACATCTCAAAGCTGAAGGGTCTGCGGATCCTTGCCCTGGACTTTAACAAGATGGAGGATGTCCCTCAGGCCGTCTGCCAGCTCACTAACCTCACCCGCCTCTACTTGGGCAGCAACCGTCTCATGAGTCTCCCGACTGAGCTGAAGAACCTGCAGAGTCTGCGCTGTCTGTGGGTGGAGAGCAACTACTTTCAGAGGTTTCCCCTGGAGCTGTACGACCTGCCCAACCTTAAGTCTCTGCAAATAGGGGACAACCGGCTGAAGACCCTGCCACCTGACCTCTGGCGGATGGCAGCTTTGAGGGGATTATGGCTCTACGGGAACCGCTTTGATACCTTCCCCAGAGTCCTGCTGCGCATGGAACATTTGGAGATACTCGATTTGGACCGCAACAAGATTTCAGAGTTTCCCAGCCTGAAGCGACTGAAAGCTCTCCGCCTCTTCTCCTACGACCACAACCCCGTGGACGAACCTCCTAAAGTGGACGATGAGGTGCTCGTGGTCGGGGAAGGTGCCGCTGAGTTCTTGGAGGCGCGTGACGCCAGGAGGGAGCGGCTACGGAAGGCCGCGGAGCTGGAGGCCGAAGAGTCGGCTCTGGCGGGAGAAGGGCCGGTGATTCACGGCATTCTCAAGAACAGCGGCTCAAAACAAGCAGCCAACGAAGCCGCGTTGAATTCAGAAGACGCAGACGTTCAAAACGAAGGAACAAACGGGGAAGACGAGGAGATGTTCCCTGAGTACGACGGTGTGGAACTTGAATACGACGAGGAGGGGGTTGAATACGAGACAGAGGAGTTTATATGTGAGGGAGAGGGGCTCGAGTATGAAGGAGATCAGCTGGAGTATGACAGGGCTCAGATGGACTATGAGTACGAACATGAAGAGACAAGATGAAGGGGCGTAAAAAGCCCCAAATACAACCAGACACAATCAGACACTCTGCAGGCAGGTGGAGGTGGATGACGCTAAATCCACACAAAGTGAAAGTTGAAGTCGATTGTGGGACTCTCTTAGCTGTGCTGCTAATTCTCAATTTTAATGTAAACTGTGAAAAGTAGATTTACGACACCTTAAAAGACAGCGAGTGTGACATCTCAATCAACTCAAAATAAGCACATCAGAGCAGGACTCAGGTGGAGTGTGTGTGTGTGTGTGTGTGTGTGTGTGTGTGTGTGTGTATGTGTGTGTGTGTGTGTGTGCGTGTGTGCAATGTGTTAGGCGCTTTTAAAATGAGTGTTTCTGAGTATGTGCTGGTACACAAGTCAAGGGCTGCCATCCTTGTTTTATCTTTATGGCGTTTTCTTCAAATCACAAGTTTATTATTTCATTTACTTGGAAAATTAACCAACTATTGTTGTTTTAATTTTATAAGAGATAAAAAAAAAAATGCTATTTCAGCATACTGACTTGGCATCTTTACAATCATGGGACTAATATAAGCCATAAAATGTCATATCAAGGACAACTAATTGTAACCAGGCTGAATTTCAATCACTGTTCTATGAATCCTCCCCCATAAAAAAGTTTCCCATAATTCTTTGAAAAACATTATTTACTCTTGTATAAATATTGCATTATATCAGGAATAGTTTTAAGGATATAAATTGTAAATGAATGGATAATCATGACAAGAAAAATCTTTTTCTATCTTGAGGTAACCTGTGATCTTGAGATAACTGCATGAAAAAAATGAGCTGCAAGTAAGGCTGTTCTTGACTTTAGTGCACAAGAGACTATGTCTTCCAACAATAAATACATACTCAGCTGATGAAGCTGGTGTCAATCATTTACTGGAAAAGATGTCTTTATTTCTAACCAGGGAGAGCACCAGCTTGTGTTGAAGCACAGTAGTATATCCACTCATCGGGGCCAGTGTCTGTTTTATGTGCCCGCCAGTGCACCTCGACTCATCTCTATTTTTATAAGCCCGAGCCTGCAAGTGCATGTAAATGTGTGTATTGGATTTAGATTTACGAAATATTTATGACACGCCAAACACAAGCCCCCAGCCCTTGTCAGTGTTGTGTAAGCAGTACTGCGGGCGTCAGTGCCAAGAAAGAGAAGGAGACAAGCACGGTTATTAGAGGAATGAATAGCTGGGGTGCCTCACCATAAAAGGTTTGTCCACAGTTAGCCTCTAAATATCAAATATACTCAATAAAGCATATTTCTTCTATTATACTAAAAACCTGAAGCCACCTGTAGATCAGAGACTCAGATCCATTCTGGCCTGTGTATACTTCTTTAGTCGGTGACGGCACCTTTCTTACCACTGTCTCCAAAATTAAGCAGGATGGCCCTTGTTCTCCTCTCATCTCTCCACTTATTATTCATGAGGGGCTTGTATGTAATCTAATCCTCGTTGCCTCCACGTACCTTTTTCTCACATCACATTGAAAGAGTGAAATATTTATCCCAGTGCTGAAATATTGATGCCTGTTCTCATGTGTCGGCACATTACGACTGCAGTGTCTGTGCTGTGCAAACGGAGCAGAATAAGACTGTTGCTTTTTTTAAACATCTAAAAGTGAAATACAATCCTCATGGTTATCTGCCTATAAACCCTTGCATGTGTGGGAGGGTTGTGTGTTGTGTCTAGGCCAGATGCAATGAGTATTTTTTTTTACTTTTTACGACAATTCTACTATCATTTGAAATCATAAGGTGATTATTTGTTATTTCAAGAAAAGAAAACAGCCATATTTTACCTGGTTGTATAAAATCAACTTATTCATGGCTTCTTCAGGCTTTCATATTTGTAGTATGTGTCTATTTTTTTATTTTCTCAGCATCTTAGCTGATGGACTTACAACTGGTCAAAATTGCCAAATGATCACTTTTGTTTTCTGATGTTTGATCAACAAGCTAACACCTATAGACATTTTAAAAAAAGCTGTGGCTAGCTAATGCTGGTAATTTAACATGCTCACCCCGACACTGATTACATGCAGTCGTTCAACTGCAAGATGCTTCCCATTTTTTTTGCAAAAGGGCTCAGCCTAATCCCCTCTGCTTTTGATAGATTAAAATAAAGCACATGCCCCAAGATACTGTCTGATATGAAACCCAAACCACCATCGTTTCCTAGACAAAGTACTTTGAGTACTAACTGGAGGTTAGAGGAAGGAGAAGACATTCTTTATTAAACCACAAGGGGAAATTCAGTTTTTTATACTCTTATTCAACATGCTACACTCACATAGACCAGAATGGCCACCACACATGCACAACAGGATGATATGGATATGCACTAGGGCTGTCAAATGATAAAAACATGTTAATTGCCATTTATCTCAACATTTAAATACTTAATTGTAATTAATCACATTTTTAATTGCATTTTTGAAATTCCATTATTAGCATTAAAAAATAAAAATTGTTATGCTTTTTTTATTATTATTGTGCTGTCTAAAGCTGAGAGTACTTCACTTGCAATTTAAATTCAACCATGCCTTTATTTTGAAATAAAGTAAGGACCCTCTGGTAGATTGTTAACTTAACCATTGACAAAAGGAACTCATTAACGATCAAAATTAAATGAAAACAGCTAATAGTATAGGTAAAAAAAAAAGTGAAATGTTTGATGTCATAAGGTTGATGTTTCATTTGACTCGTCAGCTGAGCTGTCTGAGTTTTTTAAAGTGAAATGAGACATTCGAAGGTGCAGCAGTGTCATTCTTTTCCATCACTGTGACTACAGGGAGACACTATAGGCTCGTCCACGGTGCCCCTTAAGGGTCGTAATAGCATGCGATCACAATTTTTTTTTTTTAAATGCATTAATTTCAGACCTTTATCAATCCGAATTAACTAGTTAACACTGACGGCCCTTATATGCACTCAGATGTCAGAGTGAGGGGCTGCACACATTTGAACGCCAAAGAAGTCAGGGGTCAGGTCCTTTGCTCAAGGCCACCTGGGCAGGGAAAAGAACTGGTACCTTCTCCAGCGACCAGTCCCTTATTCCATACATCAGTCCAATCCATGATTTAGACCAGCGACCCTCTGGTTCTCAACCCAACTTCCAGCAGACTAAGCTTGTGCCACCCCCATCATGTTAGTTTTCTGTTGAGAATTTTATTTTGCTTCGAAAGATACAGTGGCTGCTAACTAAACATGATCTACCATCTGAACTTTGCAGAGCCTCTCTGGGATTTTATGTATCTATAGTTGGTGTTGGTGTTGGTTGTTAATTTTACTCTAAATGGGACCATAGGTTACACCATGACTATTAATACTTATTGAAGAGGACTTGCAACTTCCATTTGAAACCAAAAAACAATTAGGAGAACTTTTCCCACAATGAAAAATCAACTGAGAACAAAGGTCATTTTTTAATCTGGTGGCATGCCAGTTGCCTTCATTTTTGCAAGCAACATAATCACCCCCTGCTGGCCAAATGAAAGAATGCAGGTGGAAGGAACGTTTGCATTGGCTTCACTTTTGATTCCAAGAGGCTACATACATACACTTCCTGTATGTACATTTTAAACTTTTTTTTTTTTTTTTTTAGCAAAAAGACACATTTGAAAAGTAACATCCAGTAAAGCAAAGGGACAGACCATCAACACTAACATTAGTATTGCAGGAGATGAAATCATTTTAATGTCCAGCCCAAAGAGACATCTGTGCCTACATTTAAACATGATCTATTATCTTTTCCTTTGCAGAGCTCCCCTGTGATTTTGTGTATCTCTTGTTTTTACACAGCAGTCTTGTGTTTATTTGACTTGAGTTGATCAAATCACCATCGTGTCTGAGTTGGCCAACAGCAGGGGGATAGTATTGAGCTTCATTACAGACATGATATGCTTTTTGAAACCTGCCTCCTCGCTCTGCTCTCTGCTGCATTTTAAATTTCTGTGGGTGGCAAAACAGTCTGACACACCACAGACGACACTGAGAATCGGCGCGGTACTCAGTCTATTATTCTGCTCATTAGTTTACACTCCTCTCATTCTCTGTAGGTCAGAGACAGTGGGGCGGTCAAAAGACAATGCATAATCTCCTTCACTCCCTCTTTGGCTTTCACGTGACTCACTGTACACAACTGTCTGACAGGCAGCTTTCATCACACACAAAGGGGACTTCACACAGAGATGAAAATTACACGTTCTTTGACAGGATTATTTTTAAAACAACACAGACGGGGGAGCGAGGATTTCAGCATTTGATTATAAGAATATGAATACTGAAAAAATTCAGACTCACACAGCAACAGCTTTTTTATGTGCCAATGACTGCTCTTTTATATTAAAGTGTCAAAACAAAACGTTGTGAAGAGTAGTTATATAGATGCTATCACATTTCTGTGAACATCTAGCCCATGAAGATGAACCTGTGAAATAGAGAAGACTTGTGTAAGTCAAAGCAGATATACGCACAATAAGACTTTATGCAGTGTGTGTTGTTTGTGTACCTGTCCATGCCTTGACGATTGTAGCCATTGTCCATTTTTGTACTCATTATACCTGCTCGAGCATTGCCAGGTTTAAACTTTTCATAAACAGCAGGATGACAGAACCTGAAAAAGTCATGTTTTTCCAATATTTTTAAGCTGATCAGGTGCTGTTGTCCCAGATAGATATTATCTAAAAGAGTGAAACACTTACCTGCTTTCATAATGAGTGGTGAATTGTGAACAATCGAAAGGTGTTTTAGGGAAAGCCTGACTGTTGGAAGCATTGGAAAGAAATCCTGTGGGCTCCTGGAAAGCACAACAACAGAGTAAAAACAAAACTCCACATTACTCAACAGGGTTCTGCAAACACTTAAAAAACTAAGGTCAAGTATGTCACCTTTTTTCCAATGGTCTTCTTAGCTGGTGCTTCACTTTTAGTCTTGAATGGTGGCAGGCAGGAGGTCTAGAAGAGGAGACAGAAGGATGCAAGAGTAAAAGAATTATTATTTAAATATAATTTAGCTGACTGGGAGGGGGGGGGGGGTCAGTACTCACTGGGTCACGTGCCAGGGGAGCGATGGCCCCTCGAGTGAATCCTGATTCCCGACAAGAGCGGCCGCACAGGCCTGGTGTGGCCTCATTGTCCTCATGAACAAACACAGGAAAACATTACCTTGTGTTTTACGTTCATGTTAATAGTTTAAAACCTTTTTGCTATAAAAAGTCAGAACTTCAAACAAAACTGTGGGTCAACCTGCAGAGAGGACGGACTGATGAAGTCACTTTTCATCACAGAGCTGTGACTTCGGTGAGGTTCAACCTGGACATCAAGACAAAAACATGACTGTAGACATAACGTAGGGATTTAAAAAAAAAAACATTTGTAGCTCCAGAATTATTATAGATGGGAATAGAGACTAAAAATGGTATTTCATTTAGGTCTGGATATCAATAAATAATTCTAAAGAGGAATACTGAATTACTCAGTGTAAATATAAAATGTGATCTTTTGTAGCCAGATCAGAAAAAAAGATTGTATTTGTGTTAAATTAAATTATATGAGGAGTATTCAGTGACATTGTAACTGAATACTTCCTTTTACATGATTGATATCCAATAAACTAGAAAACAATGTATCAAAGTAAGAACTCTGTGTTGTCTGTATCACTTTAGAGGTTATAATATTTTTATGTTTTCAAATGATACCAGGCCCATCATTTCTTACCTAAATGATTGTACAAGAATGACTTCTTACAATACTTGCCATCGAGATTTTTCTGTGTTGTCGCTCTTTGTCCCTGGTGAAACCACTTTCTGATTTTGGACCAACATTCACATGTTTCTGGGAAACTGGTGGAGATGCAACATCATAAACACATTATTTTCAGATAATATCATGAATAATATCAAAAAATATATTTTATGATGTTTTTTAAATCTTCTTTGTCCTGTTTTTAAACTCAAAACTCAATTCAAGTTGTATTACCTGTTGGAGTAAATGGCGCATATGTCCTTTGGTATTCTGTCTGAAAGGACACATAGAGGAGGCAGAGTATGAGAAAGTGACTTGTCAGAGTTCGATGCTTCTCATTATCTCCAATGAGCTGTTGTGTTTTTGCATTATTCTGACATGCCTTCTCCTCCAAGATGGCCGTTTGGGGAGGACGTGTCAGCTGATGGAAGCCGCTCTCTTTACATCTGTTGAGCAGGTTTGGCAAAGAACCAGAACAAGCAGGCTGCATGTGAGGCTGGTAGTGTTGTTTGGTCTGAGACGTGAAGTTATCAGACAACATGAATCTGTAGACAAGAACGAAACAAATGTATCAGCTCAAAGGTTTTTAAAAAATCCAGAAAATAAAGAAAAAAGAAAATATGCCACAGTGTCTAAATGCTCTATTGCTTCACAAATATGCTGGATTTAGAGACTCTAAAGGTATCTAGCCCCATAGCTTCAACTTGTCATACAGACTGTCAACCACAGTCTTACCCATAGCAGACATTTTGACTTTATTGTAAAAAAACAAAACAAAAAAAAACAGTAAAACAAAACTTGTTTCACTTAAGATTTGCACAGAAAGCTAAAATTCTTTAACTGTGTATACCAGGTAATATTTTGGGATCTCAGTTCAACTGATTACTAAGAAATTGAAAGACTATAATTAGGGAGGACAAAAGCCTTCATTTTAAATCAACAACATATATAGCAATATGCCTAACCATTAGCTTCTTTGGACAATGACTGAATATTATTCTACTACTTTCTGTAAACGTTAACGACTTGCCATTCAGCCGTCAGCTAGCTAACAGCCAACGTCAATTATTTTTAGTTATGATTTACTACCACTGGTGTCTGGCACCCCATCCCTCAGGCCCATGGTGGTCCTGGCCCTGAGGAGTGTGTGTGTGTGTGTGTGTGTGTGTGTGTGTGTGGGGGGGGGGTCCTTTATGTTTATGCATGGAAGCTGGCAACTGTAGTTGAAAGTACCAACAATACAGTATCAAACTGTTTTGGTTACTTTGATATCCTACAGTTATATTGGGATATTAGAATGTTAACTTAAGCTGTGTATTTTTACAACATTGTAGCATCGTTCGTGATATTGTTCTATTACAGAAAATTCCTACCTTAAACTCTGAGGAAGCAGATGAACAAAATGTTAAACAGTAAGTGAGGAGCGAGTATCTCAGCAGAGGCTCAATGTTATTCAGCCATTATTATCATTAGTCATTTACTGCTGGGGTTTTTCTTCCTGTGACCCGTCAGAATAACTTCAGTGAAAAAGTAACCTCACTTAATTCCCTGCTGAGGTTTAATTACCAAAATTAACTGAGTACACCTCAGTGGGTGTGAAGGTTATTTAAAAAGTGGGAAAATAAAATAAAAATAAAAACCGGCTGCAAAGGCAGATGCTGTTAAGGAGATATAGGATAATTTGTGATTTCACTAAACACCCACCACACACAGTAAACTATACCGACACAGGTGATTTTACCCGTGATGTCTGTTTAGGCATGGTTGACAGATTACTCTCCTGTGAAAATTAACACTCTTATCTTGCTAATTATTTTTCACAGAGGCTGCAGTGGATTCGTCAAAATTAGTCCCACAGTCGAGTTCATTTCATGCTGAACGATATGCTGAAGTGGAGTAATGAAGACCATTTTTAGCATTTCAAGATTTCAACCAGTTTAAGATTGCAGCCGTAGAGATTTTTTTTACTCGTCTCACGAGCCCAAAAGAAAATTACTTTTTTTTTACACCTGACTAAATCGCACTGAGCAGTGTATTTGAAACCACGTTTTAGGCCAACTACAAAAAAATGTATCAGGAAAAAATATAGCAGAGCATATAGAGCATGATTATGACACTTACCCCATGTGAGGGTTGTCAATGAGGTCCAAACTGGGCTTGTAATAAATGGCAGGTCTGTTGTTTGCTGTGAAACCTGAGCTGCTGGGATGTCCGAGGTGAGAAGTGAAGTTCTCCATGCTGGCCTCTAAGACAGCGTTTAAAAAATAAGCCTTAATAATCTGAATCATTATTTGAGTGAAACAGGTGTCTCTGTTGATGCTGAGACTTTTAAGCCCTCCTCTGAAATGATGCATTCTCACCTTTGTAACCATAAAAGTCCCTGTAAGAGGTGTTGTTGTCACTTGTTAGTTGTCCTCTGCTGCCTGTTGCTGCGACACTCGGCATGACTATCCTACCCTGTTCATCCATCTGAGACTTCTGTAATGGAAACCCCTTCTGACAACAGTGATGGATAGAAAAATCCTAGGGCATGTGCACAGAGCTGTATCCCCAGATAAAAGCAGCAAAAGTGGTGTTACTTCTTAGATTATAGGATTGATGACATCCAACAGAACTCGAAACTCTTTTAGAAAAATGGATCAGGGAGTTTGTTGAAAAATAAGTGCTCCCTTATCAAAGAGGAGAAGAGATGTGACCGCACTGCAGTGGAGTTATATTCCTATTTACAACATGTAAACATTTAAAAGCAAATGAAAAGCATCATACCTGCATCTCCAGGTTATTAGTTCACCTCTGTCTCGTCATCGTTTGTAGGTAAACAAATCTCTGTTGCTAGGAGATACAGCATGTCACATGACCTCATTTGTTTTAAATGTGTTTTCTTTTAATACTTTTGAACCTTTTGCTGATTAACACTATTGTGTATATATAACTGGATATAGTGATCATGGTATGTATTAGTGTGGTGTCCCGTTTCGGTTCAGTAGGTTTTCATGTTAAAGTTTGTGATTGTAGCTCATGGCGTTCTTTGTGGCAGAAGGAGGTTTGAAGTTTGAACCCTTCGTCAGCACTTCTCTGGTAACTCTCACACATTCTCCTCAGTGGTTGGTATTCAGGGGTCGGAAATAGATCCATCATTCTGTATCTAAACTAGGAGTTCTTGGGTTTCTGTGACCGTAACTAGAATAAGATCCACCTAATGTGTAATCGATGTGTCAGTTTAACCCAATCATAATGAAAAATACATTTACAAAGACTTCTTCATTATCCTCTTAAAAAGATATTCTGCTTTGACCTACATTATACTGTGATATAAAAAACCATTAGGTTATTAAATGATGGAACAGCAGGGGGAAAAGGGGTCACATTTGGAGCATAATGGCCACATGGTGTTTACTGCATATTACTGTAATTCAAACATGGATTAGAACTTGATTCATTATTACAGTGAAGTGCCTGTTAGATACACATTTTGCTGTAGAAGCAAAGTAGTAACGTCTCTGCACATATTGTGTACTAATAGCTCGATGTATATTTCATCCCTATAATGTTAAACATTCGTTATGATGCACACAGCTTCCTATACACAATGCTCGTTTCATTTGACTCATCTCATTAGAGTCTTCTATTTTATTTATGAATCATAAACATAAAGGGTGAGATATACTGTGAAGCTTGTTCAACCTTTTTTTGATGAACATTTCTGATTTTTGGATGTATAAAATACTAATTATTCAGCTTGAGTTCACGTCTATATAATGTGAACTTCCTTGCCTGGACGATATTTGAATCCTTAATAATGCAGGTAACACGTGTCCACTGGATGGCAGTGTGATGCCACTGTGACTCTGACTTCAGTCTAGCTCTGAACCAATGTATAAGCTTATGTAAAAATGATGGATAGCTGGAAATTTGCATCACATCATGATAAAAAAAAAATGTCCATCCGAGACAGGGACATATCTCCCAAGGCTGTTAGGAAAGTGTCTGTACACCATCTACACCCATAAATCTACATAATCACCTCAATTTCATCCTCCTTCCTTGAGTATTTAGGACAGTCTGAGCTTGCCATTTTCCTGGACAAACACAATAGCTCATATACCACCAATTTAAGATCTCATTTGTTTCAAGCAGAATTGTTAATCCTATTTTTGACTTCTTCAAACACAGTGTGAACACAGTGTGATTTCCTTCACTGTTGAAGCACAAAGAGGGACTGGCTGGAGATTTTCCATGACTATCTTTGTATCCTTTAATTCTCACTTCCCATTGCTTATCTTTTCATCACATATCCTTGGACTCACACTGCATCTTCACCTCTGTCACATCTCTTACTGCTTCTCTTCTTCCCTCCATCTGTCCAGCGTTGGCAGTCGGTGGAGCCTATCTTTACCAAGCTGTTGCTTACGTTGCCGTTCTACAGTCTGTCCTGCTTGACATGCTGTCGTGCCGAGCCTGGGACTGTTCATTATCTTCTCTGAAATAAAATACAGGGCCACGCCTGCATCATTGAAAGTGACAGTCTCATTTCCCACTTCTTTTCTCTTAAACACAATGTGCACATAATTGGCATTTCTAATTCCAATTTCAAAAGGGTTTCATACAGCAGGAACAGACCAGGCATCTATTTTCATTCCACTCAAAGATGGCACCAGATGATTTCTCTTATTAGAACAACTTTTCCTCGAGAGTCACAGAGGAGAAACTGATCAGTGGGAGCACCTGCTATACTCGCCTGCAGACTCTCAGCGCTCCACGTGATTGTTCACCTCTGCAATACTGCAATCTGATTAATACATTTACAAAATATGTGCAGTGCTGGAGCCAAGCTCAGATTCTTTATCAAATGGGCAATAATACTGTGAATAAAAAAAAATAAAAAAACAAAGCATCTTCTGCAACAGTTTGCACTTCAGATGACACTAAGACTACAGAGGGAGCTTAAAAGAGGAGAAAAAAAAGGTGGGTGCAGTGGTTCTAAAAATAGACTGAGGTGATGCAAGCAAGGGTCTCCCGTCGAGTTGATGTGCTCGGCTCGCCTCCAGCCGTCTGTTGTAGTTCAAGGAGGGACGAAACTATAGACCCCCCTCTTCAGGGGCTTTTTTTTTTTTTCTGTTTCCTGTCCAGATCTGTTCCTGATCCTCTACAGCTCCTGGTTTCTCTGTCAGTTCAATATCATGATTC
Source organism: Labrus mixtus (assembly GCF_963584025.1). NCBI lineage: Eukaryota > Metazoa > Chordata > Actinopteri > Labriformes > Labridae > Labrus > Labrus mixtus. The sequence goes on from NC_083615.1 coordinate 7,341,037, forward strand.
TGTGTCTGCAATAGAATAGCATGGAAGTAATATTAAGACAGACATAAAGAGACAGCTCAGGCTCTAGGACTGGTCTTTGTGTGTGTCAGGTCTCAGAGGTGCTCTCGTTCTGCTTCACTGTTCTGAGCTTTATCTCCCTCCTGCTTCTTTTTTTGACTTCTCTACTTAATAGGCAAATCTAGCACGGATGGCTCGGACTAAATTGCATTGTCATCCTTTTACATTTCATATTACAGTCAGCCGTGGTGAGTGTACTGTAATGCTAAGGAGGCTGGGATGAGAAAGGGGGGGGGGGGGAGAGTCAAGCGTAAAGTAAGACATTCAAAGTCATAACGGATTCTTTTCCTGACGTGTACGAGACAGGTTATTCTGTAACTTGACGAGAAACGTATTAAATCAAAGAAAAACAATCTTTTCACCATCATATTGTTGTTGCAAGAAACGCTTTGAATGTTTAATCACTTACTGTTCGTGTCTGTCAGATTAAACCTGAAAACCAACACACACACACACACACACACACAGCTGTTGAACTGACACACACAGTGTCAGAAGAGAAGCAGACTGTAAGAACAATGCAGCAGCTAATTAATGAGTAAATCTGTCATCCTCCTTGAAACAGGAATGAAAGAAGTGTAGCATGTAGCTCTGAGATTCATTTACCTTCATGCTGACTAATGTGTTGCTCAAAGTCATGCTCCACTATACATTTTTAATTAGTGTCAAAGGCAAAAACAACCATAGAAAATTACAGTCTTTATCAGTTAATTGTGGAACATGTGAACCCAGAATGGTGTCATTACAGAGTTACTGTACATTCTGACATTACATTGTATGTTTGTCTAAGATACACACGCTGCAATAATGTCAACACCACATGTTGTTGCTGCTTTTCCATTTTCTGTATGCTAAGGTCCTTGATTTGAATGATCATGAATGTTAAACTTGCATCACAACATAACAGTCCTTTTCCTTGTGCAACCTGACAACACTACTTTGCACAAATTAAATGATTGGACCAATTGTATACGTGGAAGGTGTGCACCTGGCAGTACCACCCAATTTAAGTGAAGACTTCACACGCTGATGCTTTTGTGGGCAAATTTCAGGTAAGAACACCTTTCTAGAAGAATATATAATAAGAGCTTTACCATACAATTTCAGTAGCCGTTATTATTTAAAAATAAAAAATAGATATGTTGTAAATGACATCTGGGATCGGCTCCTGCACCGCCATGCAGCAACCCCGGACGGGATTGAAAATGTCAGAAAGCTATGGAAACATTTCTAAAGCTCTATTACATTTTTTTTTTTCTATTAAACTACATTTTCATTTTCACTTCACCAACAAAGTCAAATATTTTATTTATATTTAAAATCACACCATCATTATTTTCTTAGTGATGATGCTCATGTTCAGTAGGTATCATTTTAAGGCTGTATCACAGTTTGGCATTCTAGGATACTAACACCTCAGGCATGCCAGTGTATTTTAGCTCTTTAGTTAAAAGTAATTATATTGTTGATGTTGTTGCTGTCTGTGCGTTTCCTCTTTTTTTTCTCTGTCCCTCGATCCAACTTTAAGGGGGTTTGAGGTTTACGTTGGGTAAATAGTAAGTGCAGTCTAGACTGCTCCATATTTTTAATGCAATGACACAACTTGTTATGATTTGGCAGTAAACAAATAAAAATGTATTGAATAATTATGCAAATTGCACTTGCTGGAAGGTGAATGGATCACCAGAGTTATATGAATTGTATCTATTTCTGCGACCTTAATCTGCAAAAATGTAATGCGAATAAATCCCATAGAAGTCAAGTTAATAAACTCACAATGAAAAAAAATTCTACTTTCTAATCGTACCAGAGGAAACGTAAGAGAATCACTGAGGTCAGAGGGTTCGATCCCAGTTGAGCCATTATTGCTATTCAATACTTTTGGCTATTGATGTTCAGTTTAAAACAATAGTTGTTTCACCTCAGCATCCTATCAGCTTCACTTAGTTTAGTGTGACGTTTTTGTGTCTGCATGTTTGAAGTCAAGGGAAGTCAATTCCCTTTTATTTGTACGAAGGAACTAAAGCACAGAAGAAAGAGCATTGAATCTCTGGACACAGGTGTTGTAAAAATGATTCTTTAATATGGAACAAAATCAGAGCTCAGCTCCATGGCTCCACCCACCCAACATACTCTTATAACACTGATGGGTGGAGGAGAACGAGAAAAATCAACCAGTAAGATCACAGTCCGCTAGGCCAAAAAACAGGAGAGGCTTCAAAAAACATGGAACGCAAAACCGAAGTGCTACTGGGTGTGACCTTGAGACACCCATGCTCCCTCCCCTCCTGACCCAGGGTGAGACCGTGCTGCCTCTCTGCCACCTCAAAGGGCTCTCCCACCTCCTCACCCACCATCACCTGCTGCAGGTCGAAGGCTCCCTAAACCAGTCGGTGACCCGCTGACCTCTCAGAGCCAGGTGAGGTAGCAGTGTGGAGGCGGGGTTTAGAGGAGCAGAGAGGCACATGTCAGGGTCTTTACACCGAGTCTGTTAGTTAGACGTGAACACAGACAAGTCGTCCTGGTTATTATCATGGCTCCAGCGGAAATGTCTGTGACTCAGTCCTTTTGCTCCCAGGCTACATGAAAAACCGAATCATCTTTAAAATGTTTCTCAAATTGAGATTCAGATGGAATGTCTAAAGTTTTTGAGGAAATGAGATGAGACAGGAGGGAGCAGACTTCTGCAAAGGTCGCCCAGTAAGAACCCATTACTATACTAATACAGGGACATCAACAGAAGTACTACACAGATATGTACAGAGCAACCAAGCAACACATCAGAATACTGAGTAATAAATCTGGTGTGGGAAAAGGGAAGGCAATCATAGTCCACTACAAAATGCACATATCCCACTTCTTTTACATGTAGTTTGTCCAATCTTTAAGGCTATTCCCTTGCTCTTGCTACAAACATGGCGGCAATGTTGCCACCACAACGGATATTTGAGTCACAGTTCTGTGCTTGACATCTGAATATGGCTGCTTTGTGTTTCTGCGAGCTGAGCCGGCAGCTGCCCTTCTCCTCCAGAGACAGAAGAAAGAGACAGATTAAAGTAAAAATATAAAGATATGACCAGGCATAAACCGCGAGGATCTTCTTTCTTTTTGTGTGTGTGTGTGTGTGTGTGTGTGTGTGTGTGTGCTAAATCCTACTCCAGTCCGCAGAGGTTTGCAGGACAAAATAAGGGGGCTCTAAAATGACGGATGAGAGCTGCTAATGGACAAAAAAAAAAAATCACAGATAGATGAGAAAGCATGGATTACTGGAAAATTAGACCCTGCTGGTGTACACATTACCAGCTGAATGGGGGAGTAAATGAACGATCGAGCAAGAGGAAGTGGAAATCTATACATGGTGGAGGATTAAAATGAAGAGTTGTAATGAAGAAGCAGAGGAGACATGGACAGACAGAGAGAGAGAGAGAAAGAGAGCATCTGCCGGCTTCAGTGAACAGTCATCCTGTACCTTAACACACTCTGCATCACATGACAAACTACATCAGAGAGAGAGAGAGAAGGGAGAAGGGAGGCACTGCACAGAGAGCACTAGCACTACTATGGACGGACACACACCTAACATACACGCACACACATACACACACTACTGCACAGGGTCCCGGTCTGCGTTCCACTGCACTCTCCTGGCTGCCAGAATCTCGCTGTGTCTTGTCAAGGCAAAAAAAATAAATTAAAAAAACAACCAACCAACCGATTAAACAAACGAACGGACGAAAAAAAGAACAACACACACTTTTGGTTCCCACTGGCAAGAATTAAAAAAAAAAAAAAAAAAACCAGAAACGAAACCTAGATTATAAAAAAGGCCAGTGGCACCAGGTTTGACAGAAAGCATTTTCTCAATGACTGGCTTTTGAACAGCTCTACGCTTTTTCTTTTAGTCTACCAAGTATATACTATTAACCTTACCAGGCAGCTAAAATCTATACAGTACTGTCATTTTTCATATATTTATAGATATTTATACACTATACAAAGTTGGCAAAAATACATAAATAAATACATTAAATTAGATTGTACACATCACAATTGTGTGTCTTAAGTTAGAGCACTCTTTGTTGAAGAGGTGAGCCATGGCAAGTGGAGAAAGGAGGTGAAGAAACAGGAGTGTTACCCTCGACATCCCCCAACGCAAATCAGAGTCACAATCAGACTCGGTGAGTAAAATTTTCTCTGTATGGCGTTAGATCAATTACATGTATTGCTTATTACCTACCTGATTCAAGATGCCCACATTATGGCAGGAGTTAGAGGATGCTCTAACTGAATCTCAAAGTCTATTTACAACCAGCGAGGAGGAGAGAAAAATACTCTGAAGGACCTGGTCTAAGGGGAAGAAAAAGAAGGAATATTTATTTTCAGTGCATCGATAAACGACAGATGGAGGGTGTGTGTGTTTGTGTGTGTGTTTGTGTGTGTGTGTTTATATTTTCATCTTGAGAATCCGTCTGAAGGATGGTATTACAAATGAGACAGGACTGTATCCTGTGTCCTTCCTGCAGACTACTGCAGGGAGTATCTGCTGTACCGTTTGACGTCTGTGCTGGAGACGGTTCTAAAAGTAAAACTGAGTGAAACTGATAAGCTCCATCCCTGCGCTGTACACACTCCCAGTCGGAAACATACGGCACATTGAAAATGGAGGAGTGGGTGTCCAGACACCTGCAGAGGGAAAAACTGGACTACAGCCCTGTGCATTTTGTTGTTTTTGGATGTGGCAGTTGGCTGAATGCATGCCTGCTGACAAGGCACAGGGCATATTTTGGACATTTTGGAAAGATTAATCTTCATTGCTGCATTTGAAACGATTAAAAACCCTGATTTCCTCGTTGTCTGTGAAATGGCCATTCATAGTCTGGCTCTCGCATTAATCCTGGATTTTTCTTGCTCGGAGTTGGAGAGTTCTTACAAATGTCTGACTAAGCAGACGACAGGCTTATTATTTGGTGAGTTCATGGCAGTCAGTTGTGCTTAATCATAAGTCTAACCCTCCCCCCCCCCCCCCCCGCCCCTCCCCCCAAAAAAAGGCTGAACCACAAGCATGCAAATCGTCTTTAAGAGGTCAGAAGGATGCTGTACGTCCTTCCACTCTCTCCCCCAATACATGCCCGTCCCCATGTGTGGCCTCCAGCAGAGCAATAATGACTCCAAATTCAATGAGGAAGGCATCATCAGTGTCAGTACAGGGCCAATCCTGTCTAACACAATGGCATTACAGTAAATCCCTGTGCCTATGAGCAGACAGGGTGAGATGTGATGCCAAGCGACCGGGGCAGACTGACTCCACAGGGAGGAGAACAGTCCTCTCCAAGAGCTGGGGGAGCTTCTTTTTTCACGTTTGTAGTTCAAATATAAAGATATTGTGTGACATAAAGAACATAAGCTACAATTGATGTCACATATCTCTAGGTCTATTACCTGGAGGTGTAAGGGGGGTTAAAGAGGGATGTGGCAGTGTTGCTACAGTGGGCCCGGGATGTGTTGGGTATCACTCCTTCCCTTTGTATCTCTCTTGCCGCAACCTCACAGCGCCTCCAACAAAAATACAGCGGACATCAAAAGCCCTTATTCAAGAAGGGCAGGTATAATCAGCTTCAGCATCATCATCAACATCACCACCGTTATTCAGGAATATCATTGTTTTCTTCATCATTTCAAGTGACAAATGAAAACTTGGCGTACAACATATGTTAATTTTCACCAACAATATTTACATAAAGTTTTTCAAAAACAGAAGGATTTTCTTATCACATTTTTGTAAATAAATAAACCCAACACAAGAACACCAAGCACACACACACATACACACTGACTAACAGTCAAATGTGAACAGAAAGAGAAAAAGATATTATTACTCATTATTGTTTTTCACAACCATTTTGTTACCATTCAAATAATGCTTACTTTAACCCTGATTGGGAGGAGTCACATCAGGTTGTTTTCACCGGATGCTTAAAACAATTGAAAGGGTGAGTCGGGGGGAGGGGAGGTCCGTCTGTGCCGGGGCGAGACTCACACAACCACTGACTGGACAAAAGAGGAAGGTGAGCGAGGCGACTCCTGTGCTGACCCAGCCGTCATAATATGATTCAGCAGAATAAAACCGCAGCTGCAGTCCCTCCAGGATGAGATTACTACAGCCTGATTTTAATCCAAAGACACACACACACACCTAGAGCACTGTGTAGCCTTGATTTAATATTGCACAAACTACAGCAAAGCAGGCACCTTTCCAACAGAGTGAGTCATTGACACACGTCTTTAAATAACGCCTCTCCATCAAGGCAAACTATCCCTGCAGCATAAGGAAGGGGCTGAGAGTATGACAAGGACAAACAATAGCATCAGGCTCCAAAGAATATCTTACTAATCCTCTGGCAAACAGGTGTGACCCCTTCAGCCAATAACTGAGAGTGGAAGTCTGCTGGTGACAATGATGCATTTGGCAAGATACACAATTGAATAAACATCTGAGAGAAGATTAAATTCCAGGAGGTGGGCTTCAGCCTTTGAGCGTGCGAACATTTGTTAAATTGTACAAAACTTCCAATGAAACTGAGGCTGTTTTACAGGTAATTGGACTAAACCAAAAATATTGAACAAATTAAGAGTTTTAGTGTGGCGAGGGGAGAAGAAAAAATGCTGACTAATCCGATAACTTTATGTAACAGGACAACGCGATAACATCATTAAGGGTTTACAACCATGCTAGCTGCTCTGAAATTTATGTTCCTTTCCATTTACATGCTAATGACAAAATATTCTAACATGTTCCCATTCTTAGTGCTTGTATGCTAATGTTTAACAGGTTTATTTATAACCATGGCTTCCTGACATACTCTGTATTTGCTATTTAATCATTCAGAGGAAGTCATTTTACGTTCCATTGAATGCATTCAAATGAGGCTGTGTTTATTCTGTTTGCAGTGAGCTCACTCCTACCACACCATGCAGTACCCAGTGGACCAATCACAGGGCTTGCAGTCTAAAGTGAAAATTGAATTACATTTTGTACAGATATCACACGGAGCAGTGCTATGATGCATTTTTATAACCCTAGTGTCTTTGTAATGTACCTGTAGCGCTGAAAACAACCCCACAATGCATTGCACAGCCTTTGATGAATTAGAAAGTTGCATGGTGCAGTCACTAAAAGGTTCAACAATAGCTCGAGGAAAATCAAACAAATTGGGGAAAAAGTATCATTTACATAACTCCAAAGTCCATTTTGACAGGCTTTAATTCAGTGGCAAAGTGGTGGGGCGGTGTGGGCTGTGTCCGTCGTCTTTAGGGAAACCTTTTTAATTGAACAGTAATCATCCACACCTGCAGGAACCAGTTGGCTTCATCAGAGAAAACTAATGAAAGACCGAGCTGAGGCTAACCATGAGAAAAGACAGTATACAGAGTTAGTCTGAAATGAAAAAAGTGTTGACTGGGAACATCTGCAGCATTGCCCGGCTGTATTCATGAGCACAGTGTAGTTGAAGGTCACTGCTGAGAGAGCTCCGGTGCCAAACAACACGCAGAACGTTAGGGAGGTGTGAGACAGGTGGCAGTACAGTAAAAGTGGGATTTAGAAATTGCTTTCTGCTTTGTACTGTTTGGCACTGAGCTTTCCATCCACTTTAATGTTGTTGCAGTTTGGCAGTAAGAGGACAGAAGATTATGGACTACTGGTTGTTTGAAGGAGTGTGCCACTTTCTGGATACTTTGTGATGAATGTTCTGTTCCTGTGTTTCCTTAAATGTATAGAATTAGTTGCTTGAACTCAGGTCAATCCACATCGTTTCATAGTATACATTATTAATGCTAAGGCTGCTTAAGAATTGTGTTGTAATTGCATTTATCAGTGTCACTTTAATATTCATATTTGTTTTTAATATTTATGATAAATATTCATATTTTTGTTTTATTCAGCAGAAGTACATCAGCGGGAGTGCTGATGTGCTGAATATCGGCACGGCTATGATCCAGGAATGGACACCTGGCTGCAGTTAGGCCGACCTATAAGCGGTTTATACAGTTATAAATAAAGATTGCTACCAACGGATCTGTATTTTGTGTTTTTTAGAATTTATTTTTGCTCCATCAACAGCGCAATCAACTGTTCTGCAATTTGACTGAGTGAGTCAAATTTCAATGATTCAACACACTGTAACTACAGAAGAGAAACTTTGTATTTTGCTGAATTATCTGTAAGTTCCCGTCTATCATAGAACCGTTGAAGAAAGAGTCAGTTGTTTCTTGTTTTCATTGCATCTGTGATGTGTAACATGTGATGTACCAGTTTGATCATCCAAAGTGTTAGCTAATGTCAATAAGTGGTATTCAGAACATCTTGAGATATATATATATATATATATATATATGTATATACAGCTTAAAGTCCCAGTGCTGTTGTACTCTAAAACAGCACTCATAGAAAGCCTCCTGTCTAATCAAAGCGCTACATTTGAATTTATGAAGCAGTCTGTGTAAGCACTCAGTGTTGTTAGTTTTAAAAGCCTAACCCTGTAGCCCTGCAGCCTCCAGTTTACCTTAGAGGATCAGCTCCATCGCACTCTGCGCCACGTTACTAAAAATAACACCATATCCTCCAGTTTACAGGGTCACTGATGACTAAGCTTTGTAAACTCCTGTAGCACAGCAATTTATCACTGCCTGTGCAACATGTAATCTTGGTGAAAGGGACTGGCAGAGCTATTTTGCTGACTCATCATCTGCACACCTGCGCATTCAAACCACAATTTGTTTTTAGAGCTTCAGAAACCATCGCCTCCTAATTATTTTCCTCACTCTGACTGACGGGCCATTATCCTCATCCATCATCCTCGTGGTTACTAATGAGAGTGTCCATGTTTTGTATTATTATTAGCGAGCGTTACCTCTGCAAACAGTGAGTCGCCCCGGTCCAAGGAAGCAGATATTGCTCCTTTTAGACCACCTAATGGGAGTGTAATGTGCTGTGACACCGCAGGCAGTGGCTGTCAAAACAGTGGGCCCCGTTTTACGGCTGGCCAATTGTTCTGAAGGGTGCTGGACCGGATCAGTGCATCACAGGAGCCAGGACCGAGTCCACACACGAAGAGGCACACTGGCTCACGCCGACTCCAGACGAGGACTAGCCTGGTGCAGATTAGACTAGAACTACATAATCTGTCTTTTGGTGATCTGGTGATCTGGCTTCTCGAAGCAAAAAAATCAAAACAAAGTAAATAAGAAAAAACTTCAAAGGATTTGCATTTGAGTTAGCATAAACTAAAGATGATGCAGTAACAGAGGCAGTGATGCTTCGACTGAAGTACAAATAAGTGATTATATTTGCTTGCTAAGCTATTCAAATTATAAAGATGTCTCAAGGTTAAATACTCAATTAGAAGCTGCTTCACTAAAATAATTCCTGAATAGCTGACAGGATTAAGCTTCACAGGACTTTCTGAATGTAAAAAACCCAGATAGACTGACAGAGACATTAGTAGAGAACACACAGAGAGAAAGAGAGAGAGAGAGAGAGAGAGAGAGAGAGAGAGAGAGAGAGAGAGAGAGAGAGAGTGTGAGCAGCTCTTAATGGCTGACGGTTTTCATGTTGTTGCTTTATGACTGTTTTATTTATGTTACAGAAATATTGGAGCTGAGCTGAGCAGGCAGCTACCAGAACACTGTGGTGCTCTTAAGCTCTCAGTGTAGAGATAATGTCTAATCTGCTCCTACAGTATCTCATAGTGGCAAATCAAAACATCGTCTAATATCACACCCAGCATCAGAAATACACGGCCATTCGTAGTTTCAGGAAAAGCCTTATCTTTTTTTTTCCTCCTTTCAATTTTCTTACTGTTAAGCATCACAGACTCATGATCCAGGCGCACATTGTGCAGCAGCATTGTTGTGATGTCCGGCCTCTATGTGATGATCACACAAGCCTGATCTCTCAATCCTCGCCTGACATTTCAGACACTAACAGCCTGCCGCAGGGAGCCTGGTAGCCGACACACACTCACGTGCTCCAACACTCACGTACTCTCACACGGAAGCGCACACAGGTACGTCGAGGACAAACAGAGGCACAAAAAGAGGAGGATGAGAGCCCCTACACCCGTCCTCTGTGCCCTCCACTTCATCTCCAAACCCTGAAATCACAGAGCGAATGTCTCCTCTCCCCGACTGCTGCTCACCCTTTCAGACTCTCCTCCCTTAATTTTCACCAGAACTGTAATCATCATCAAAAATATCATCAGCGTTATTATTGTTATTACATTTTTAAAAAAGTGCAGAGAGAACTTCCCCGTGCCCTCGTTCAGAAGGCAGGGCAGTAAAGGAGGATGGGGAAACAATGGCAGTAAGAAGAGCAAGAAGAGCGCGAGATGAGAAAGAGAAAAGAGAAGAGGATTTCTGCCTAGTCTGGATTCCGTTGCCCCTGGAAAACATGCACGCATACACACAAACACACACCCACACAGGCGCACATTTATGCAGCACACCATACAGTCCAAACTGGAGAAGATCGATGCCCATCAGCACAAAACAAGAGCACAGGGCAGAACAAAGGATCTGAAGCATCGATAAACATACAGAAGTGTGCATGTGCACAAACGACACGCACTTTGCCATTTGCTTCTGTTTTTTTTATCTTAACATTGGAAGAAGATTTTAAATTGGTTTCCTCAGTTGGTGATGCTGTGAAAAATGACATCATCGATCAGAGGGGATTTGTTTGTCATGTTCCTCTTTTCTTTTTTTTTTCTTTTCATCTTCTTTTTTCTCTCTCCGTGTCAGGGCTTTATGTCTGGAAAAATCAGGAGCGACCCTTTTCCCAAGTTTGTAGTGTTCCCAGCTTTCCCAGCTTTGGAAAGTTCAGTTAGATGTTTCTTTAATTTTTTTTAATCTCTATTTTTGTTGGAGCTACAGCACAGCACCCACAGCACACAGACGACAAGGGGGGGGGGGGGGGAAGAGTCCAGAGAGCGAGCGAGGGGGGAATCCACTAATATTGTGCCAGAAGAAGAGAAAGAGGGAACAATAAGAGAGGGGGGGAGGAGATAAAGAAGGGTCTAGAGAAGAAAAAAGAGGAGGGAGAGAAGAGACAGCAGTATCAACAACTCCATCTTGAGTTCAGCTGGTTTCACTAACCAGGTATTGATTGCTTTCGACAACTTCAGCCTGAACATTAAACCACTTTTGAGTAAAAGAAGGAAGGATTGAAATTTGAGAGGGATATCGTACACTTCAGACGGATGACGAGGAGGAGAAGACAAATGAGGAGACAGAGAGGAAGGAACCAGCAGACAAGCTATGAATAACATACTGTATACGACTTTTTGTATAGGGGGACTTCTGCCAATCTCTACGCCTAATATATTCATATGTATATGTACATATAGTACATACTGTATAGTATTGTGTACCTGGAATAGTCATACAATAAGAATATACGAGATTAGACCACTACTTAAGATTCTCTGTGATCCCATGGGACTGGCACCGTAAATGGGTCAGGGGCTGCAGTGCAGTTCAGAATCAACGGGCCGACAAAGAAACTGAAACTCAGACCTCCACAGGCAAAGTGCATAAGGAAAGACAGACACACAGACAGTCAGAAACAGGGGGACCATTGGCAAAGTGGTGGGACGCAGAAACTAAGACACGTTTGTATGACGAGGAGGAAAAGAGAAGATTTTGAAAGAAAACCACAAGAGTTTAAAGGTTTAAGAGAGCAGATGGCTAATTGTACCCGTGTTTCGCAGCCTGGCAGCAAGTCAGTCTTGTGCATAAGGACGGGAGTTGGAGGAGGAGGCAAGGGAGGAGGGGGGAGTGGGAGATGGGGAAGGGGCCATGGAGGAAGCTGGGCAGTGCGATCAGGCCTTGAGAGCGTGCCACTGGGCCACGTTAGTACGCGGTCGAGCGAGCATGTCTTTCCAGTGCTTCACCTCCCCTGGCCCACTCTTCCACGATAGGTAGATCTGAGAGGTGTGGGGGGGGGGGGGAGAGAGAAGAGAAAAAGTGAGGAAAGATCATTCAGATATGTTGATATAGTTATGTACTGTACAGCTTTATTCAGAAAAGAAACCACTTTTTTTTGTCTGAAAACGGTCAAAATGTCCGAGCAATATTTGACGTGGCACACAGGAGGGAGCAGGGGAATGAGTTAAAAAGGTAATTAAATGAAAGAGTTCTCTCACACGCTGCATAACGAATGGATTTTAAAACATATTTTGCCGTTGAAACCTTAATCAATGAAGCCTATTTGTTGGCCGGGAGCAGTAACTCCCTCGAGCACGGTTGCCTGGAAACTGCTCCAAGTCAAGAAATAGTCCAGCACATAACCTTCCAGAAAAACGGAAAACTGTCTCTTACACACTTCTGATATTGAGCAGTTTAACAAACAAGGTAAAACGGGTTAATTAAGTAGACTCTGAGGTGCTAGAACAAGGATTCAGTAGATCCTTTGAGGCGCCATTACGACTTTCCGCCTTTATTACTGTATAGAATTTGTGCCCCAGTGTGTGATTTCACAGTCATGTTACAGCATTGCAGAAACACAGTGTATGAAGAAAAAGCCAGACAGACACACACACACACACACACACACACACACAGGTGGGACGACTTGATCCCACCATCACACCTCTTTGGCGTTACATTGAAGGTGAGACTGTACATGGGCGTAATCTCTGCCTTCAACTGGATTGAAAAGGGCTCGTGTTTACGCTAAGCTCAGCTAACTGTCCGCTGGCCCTATCTGAATGTACCTCATCAGACGGGAGAACGGTATCAATCCTCTGACGCTGCTCATTCCATTAAGCAAATTGGTGTTTTCCAAATATCACAAACTATTCTTCAGGATCCCATGTCAGAAGTGTTGTTTCTGTTCTTAAACCATTCCTTCATATTGGCTTGTGTGATCACTGCTTCAACATTTGACGCAGGGGAAAAACCAAATTTGTGTAAAATGTGTTTGATGCAGAAGTTTATTCTTGTCATTGTGGTTCTTTTACTCATACAACACATTCATGTAAAAAGGAAGCTGCAGAGTCTTACATGATGAGCACAAAGGGAATGTGAAGCTTTACCTTCCCTATAACATCGTTGCGGCTGAGCCTGTCCTTGTCCATGACAGTGATGATGATTGTGGTCTCCCTCAGCACATGGGCGGGCACTTCGAAGGGGAAGGACTCGTTGAAAATGGGGTTCAGACAGCGCTTCATCGTTACCGTCTTCTTCTTCTCTACGCGCTTGTCCTTGTGCATCAGCCACACCTTCACATATGGATCTGCGATGTGGGCGCAAAAGAAACAGCAGTTTACACGAGAGCCAGGATCAAGATGCACCACGGTGGGTCAGGTTCCCAATTACCCTCTTAATTGTCAAAGTCAGGGAAGGCAGCAGGGAAGCAAATACCTAGTTTGAGCTCAAGGTCACCTCATCCCCTGAGCTAGGAAACATACAAATGAGGAAGTATTTATGGAAATAGGGCCTGGGATTTGTACCACCAATTCTGGAGCATTAGCATATTCTGTAATGCTAACAGACACTGCTAATACTACTGCGGGAAAGGAGTAATTTTTACAAAATAATCCACAGGAAGCGTCTCACGGTGGGACCTGATACTTGCACAAACCAGCAACAGACTGAGCTGATACAGATTTGTCCGACAGGCTAAAGATCCTCATAGATATACAGGAAGAAGGAGAGAACGGGAAAGGAGGAGTTGCTGGAGGTAATGTCACCTTGCTGCCAAAGCTATGGGTGAGTCAGTTTGCCCAACATGTGGACGGGAGCCGTCTGTGAAGCCGCAGAGCTTCCAATGTCATCAGACTGACGAACGAGGGTCAGAAACAGAGAAGACTAAACAAACAAGGAAGATTCTCCACCTGAGGTGCCCCCGATATCCATGGCTTTGAGATTGCGCGCTTTAATGATGTTCACAGTGATGGTGTTGGCAGTTGGATTATAGCAGAGAGACAGCAGCAGGTCTCCTCTTCTCCCCTGAGGAACACACACACATAAGCACACACACGCAAACACACAATAGAGTGTGAATCACCCAGACTAAGATCACATTTCATCAGGGAATAACAAACTCCAGATTACTCACTAGTTTATTGTGTAATCTTACAACACTGCCCTCTCTGCTCTAACAAACACAGACGGTGCAGTGACCTGGCTGGCTAGCCGGAGCCCGATGCTCTTTCTAATTTGATGTCAATCAAGCACACGTTTTAAAAAGAAGTCAATATCCCTCTTGTTTGGATAAAACTCTATAAACAACATGTCAATGAAAACATTGGGTTGGTCATCGCTTGGGCAGATGGCCATCCCTCCCTCTCTTACACTTCCATCACTGCAGGGCTTGAGCTCCTTCCAGAAGGTCTTTATCTGGCCCAATTCCACCTTGTTAAGGGGGATTGACACCTCTCCAATGGGGTCATTCCTGCTGAAGCGGTCGTAGTCCAACACCTGAAGGTAGAGAGTGCGCTCTCTCACCTTCTCATAAGGGAAGCCTGAACACAGACAGAGAAGCGGGGAGGGAAGAGTTAGAGACCGTGAAAAAACATGTTCTTCACAGAACAGAGAGGGCAGTTTATTCCGCACCATGCTAACAGGGATCAATTTGGCAAAGGGCTAAGTGCGTTTAGAAAACAGCAGGACCAGCCAGTTCTCTCTCTAATGACTCCAGTCATTAGGCATTGCTCCCTATTTCATTCATTTGTTAAGCCCACTAGTTATTATCCGAATTTTAAAGATTTTGAACATAATGTGTTTCTTATGAAACAAATTCATATCTAAAATAAGTATGCACTGCACTGCGATGAACAGCTGTACTTTGAAGAGCTGGAGGATATTATCTCTTTCATGCAGCGTCTGTTTTTGAAATAGACATTTTACCAATGCAAAAATATTGTTCAATTTTCACACCTTGAGTTTACATTTTCACACAACTCCCAAAATGCTTTTATGTGTCATGAATCGACCCGGTGTCGTTGCCATGAATACTCAATGGAACAAACTTCATGTTACCGCTGGAATTTAAGGGACAGTGTGATATTTTTGAAAAATTAGTCTAGATCTAGTGCTCGTCTTTTATCTGCCTTAGAGTGTAAAATATATATGGTTAACACAAAATTAGCAAAATGACTTCAAGCAGAGGAAAACAGCACGCCTGGCTGCACATTTTTTTCTTTGTACAAATTAAACAAATATATTATGCCTTAATTAGTCAGTTTGGAAATGCTGGTGGGCACAGTGTTTTCCTTTGGACAGTGCGAGGCGAGCTGCTTTCCTGATTGGTAAGCAAAGCAGCTCCTGGCTGTAGCATCATATTTAACATATAAGATGTGAGAGTAGTATTAGTGTTTTCATCCAACACTCAAGTGACAAAAAACTTCCCTAATTGTTTATCTATTACTTAAAGAGGACATCTTATACCCCTTTTCTACCTTTTCAAACCCGTGGTCTAAATGAAACATCTGTGCTGTGCTTTGGTTAAAATATAACATGAATCAAGGACCAGAGGAGGTTTGTGACCCTGTATAAACCAGCTCTCTCAGAACGCTCCGTCTTGGTGTGTGTGTCTCTTTAAATGTGGATTTTTCATAATATGCCCCGTTTAAAGCATAATAAACAGCTATGTTTAGAAAAAAAAAAAAAGACCTAAAAAACACTTTTCCCTATCAGCTTCTTGAAATGTATGATTTGGTCTATATGAAAGCAAAGCTATTTGTCTCTGAAAAGTTTACTACATGCGTTTCTGTTTTTGTCTGTTCTCACTGTTATGATTAAGTTTGGTGGAAATGGGGATGCCAATTGATTTCAACTGATGCAACTAAGGATGTGGGCCATTTGGTTGACTGAACAATCAAACGTCACCACCGTCTAAAGCGACAATGCATTTAAATGTAGTGTCTAAGTGTAACGCAGCCACCCACCACTAGCCGGGCTAGGATTAGGGCTACAGTTAACAGGCCTGCTCTCCTCACTCTACTGCCTGGATTTAAACAAGCACAATAAACAGATGGTATCTCATAAGAGCAGTACAGTTTGGCGGGGCGGAGAAATGTGGACATTAACCTCAGATAAGGACCAGACTGGTTGATGGTGTTAGTGTTACTAAGGTACTGTAAGCCACACTTGGCAAACAAATTTGACTTTGAGTACCCACAGACACTTTGATCCGGATCAGTCTGGAAAGACATCACAGCTCATCATGACAATGACTGCACAAAATATATCTTGTTTTCTTACCTAAAAGACTAGGCCACCTGTCTAAATTTAAATTTCCGGTTATTCAACTGGGCAACCATACGTCATAATATAGCAGTTTGACTTGATTAATAAAAATGAAATATCAAGTACCTTTTTAAAGTTTTTTTTTTTTGCCTTTATCAAATAGAACAGCCGAAGAGAGACAGGAAATGTTAGGAGGAGAGGGCAGGGGATGACATGCGGAAAAGGGCCGAGGTTGGATTGAAACTCACAGTCGCTGCAAGAAAAAGCAAGTTTCTGATAGAAAATTAAACAGACCCTCAAACAGGAAGGTTTCGTTCCAGTGGGGGTTGAGGTTCTTCCTCTTGACCTTGGTCTCAAGCTTGTGCTTCTTGTCCGGCAGCAGGTAGATCTTGACGAAAGGGTCCGAGGTGCCGGAGAAGTCCTTGGCCGGGAGCTCCTGGCCCCTGAGAAGCTTTACGGTGAGGGTCGTGTTCTGGAAGCTGTAGCCTATGCTGAACTGGATCCGCCCGAGCTTCTCACTGATAGGCCCTTCACCGTCGTCATCCTCCGAACCTGGAGACAGCTGCGGGGTCACAAATATGGTCGGTATTTATAAACGCATGCAAGAGCAGCCATTCACAGAAAAAAAAAGTTGAGTTCAAGGGCGCCACACACTTTCCCCATCACATGCACACAGACCGTGACAGAGAGAAGCTGTGAGGGGAGGAGACGTTAGGGCTGCATATCTATCACAGGGAACTGAAGCAGCTGCTTAAAGGCAGAGATCGGTCTGACATTAAGAACACTCAAGAGTTTATTTCCGTTTTAATGTTCTTAAGAGGCAGGAGGTGCTCAGATTGAAGATAGAGCAGCTTTAGACCACCCATTCTCTCTCACAGCCTCAACGACTCCTTTATCACCGCAGTGCATTAAAAGGCCACTATCTGATAGAAAGCAGCTGAAAGTGAAAAGGATCGAGCAAGAGGCAAATACAGTAGAAGAGAGAGATGCGCATGTAGGGAAAGGAGAGAATGTAAGCACAGCTCAAGGTTGGTTGTGTGCTTACAGCTGCATTTGTGCTTGTTCCTTTTTCTCCACCTGGCTCTTCATTCTGTCTCTTTGCTTCATTATTCTTTCAAGAACTATTGCATGGATTGTAGTGAAGCGTCAAGGCTAGTTTGTGCAACATCCTCCATGCAAACACTCTCTCACCTGACACAGTTATTTCATTGCTTTAGGGAAGAGCTTCAGTTTTCAAAGTGACAAACACTCACTCCGCTTTGTCAATATGGGTTTTAGAAGTGACACGCGGAGCAGTTGTGAAATATTCCAAGTCTCATTTATCAAACAGTGTGAGTCACCTTGGATGGCTCCGTCTCGCTTGATTGTCACTGTGGGAACTGCCTGTGCTTTCTTTTTTCTTCTTCTTCTTTCTATTATGAATCTTTTTATTACCATATACAGAATCCAGCTTGGCTCTAGCATTGAGGATGACTCTGCAGTACTAATCCTACCTGGTGACAAAATATTTTCCCATGTAGAACGTGGTTAAAAGTTGATTGGAGCGGCAGGAGCTCAGGCCGTAGTGACCTGGGCTGGAGGGTCGCTGGTTCTATTCCTGGACTAGACCTGGAGCCAGCTCACTTCCCCAGTA